>NC_045961.1:2918295-3043295 GCF_010909765.2 Amblyraja radiata | reverse complement strand
AGTGGTCTGGGTCAAAGCTCACCTCCACCGCCTGTAACACACACACACAGACATGCATAAAGGAGTGAGTACACAAACATGCACGGAGTGGTACACACATACATGGAGTGGTACACACACACATACACACCACCAGAGTGAGTGGCACACACACACACACACGCAGTGAGTGGTACGCACACACATACACACCACCTGAGCGAGTGGTACACACACACGCACGGAGTGGTACACACACACACGCAGTTAGTGGTACACACACACATACACACCACCGGAGTGAGTGGTACACACACACACATGGAGTGAGTGATATACACACACGCAGTGAGTGGTACACACACACACGCAGTGAGTGGTACACACACACAAGCAGACACACATATACACACGCAGTGAGTGGTACACACACACAAACACACACACGCAGTGAGTGGTACACACACACAAGCAGACACACATATACACACGCAGTGAGTGGTACACACACACTGACTAATGAAGGCCAATGTGCCGAACGCCTTCTTCACCACCTTATCTGGAGGCCTGGGACTAGTGGTGTGCCTCAGGGTTCGGTGCTGGGCCCGTTACTGTTTGTCATCTACATCAATGAATTGGATGAGAATGTACATGGCAAGATTAACAAGTTTGCTGATGATAACAGTGGGTGTTTTACAGATATTCATGTGATAGGAGCAGAATTAGGTCATTTGGCCCATCAAGTCTACTCTGTCAATCAATCATGGCTGATCTATCATCTCCCCATAACCCCTGACACCAATATTAATCAAAAATCTATCTATCTCTGCCATTGACTTTACCTCAGCAGCCTTCTGTGGCAACGAATTACACAGATTCACCATCCGCTGACTAAAGAAATTCCTCCTCATCTCCTTCGAAAAGAAACATCCTTTCATTCTGAAGCTATGACCTCTAGTTCTAGAGTCTCCCACTGGTGGAAACATCCTCTCCACATCCACTCTATCCAAGCCTTTCACTATTCTGTACGTTTCAATGAGTACAGGCCTAGTACCGTCAAAAGTTAATCATATGTTAAACCACTCATTCTTGGGATCATTCTTGTAAACCTCGACTGGATCTTCTCCAGAGCCCGCACATCCCTCCTCAGATATGGTGCCCAAAATTGCTCACAATACTCCATAGTAACTTATTGGGAATCCTGCACCAACATTCCCAAGTCCTTTTGCACCTCCGATTTCTGGATTCTCTCCACATTTAGAAAATAGTCTACGCCTTTAGTCCTACCACCAAAATGCATGATTCCACACTTTGCTACACTATATTCCATCTGCCACTTCTCTGCCCACTCTCCCAAACTGTCCAAGTCCTTCTGCAGGGTCCCTGCTTTCTCTACACTGCCTGCCCCTCCGCTCTATCTTCATATGATTTACGAACTTGGCCACAAAGCCTTCAAACCTCTCGTCCAAATCATTAATATACAACGTGAAGAGCAGTGGCCCCAGCACCGACCCCTGCGGAACTCCACTAGTCACTGGCAGCCAACCAGAAAAAGCCCCCTTTATTGTGGCTAAGGGGATCAGAGGGTATGGAGAGAAGGCAGGTACGGGATACTGAGTTGGATGATCAGCCATGATCATATTGAATGGCGGTGCAGGCTCGAATGGCCGAATGGCCTACTCCTGCACCTAATTTCTATGTTTCTATTGCACTCTTTGCCTTCTGCCATACAGCCAACCTGCTATCCATGCTAGTATCTGCCCTTTGATACCTTGGGTTCTCATCTTCTTTAGCAGCCTCAGATGTGGCACCTTATCAAAGGCTTTCTAAAAATCTAGGTAAATGACATCTACTGACTCTCCTTTGACTGTTCTGCTATTTATTTCTTCAAAGAATTGCAGCAGATTCGTCAGGCAAGACCTCCTCTTCACAAATGGTGCAGATGGTTGTGAAAAATTGCAGCAGGATCTTGATCGATTGGGCAGGTGGGTGGAGGAATTGTTGATGGAATTTAATGTGAGGTATTGTATTTTGGGACGTCTAACATGGGCAGAACCTGCAGTGAATGATAGGGCTCTGGGTAGTGTTGTAGAGCAGAGGGATCTCGGGGTGCATGTGCATGGTTCCTTAAAGGCCATGTCGCAGGTAGATAAGGTGACCAACAAGGCTTTTGGCACATTGGCTTTCATCAGCCAATTGAGTATAGAAGTTGGGACGTCATGTTGCAGTTGTATAAGACGTTGTCGAGACCGCTTTTCAGTTCTGGGTCACCATGTTATAGGAAAGATGTTGTCAAGCTGGAAAGGGTACAGAGAAGATTTACGAGGATGCTGCCAGGACTAGTGGGTGTGAACTATAGGGAGAGGTTGAGTGGGTTGGGTTTCAATTCCTTGGCACGCAGGAGGATGAAGGGTGATCTTATAGAGGTGTATAAAATTATGAGAGGGATAGCTCGGGTAGATGCACAAAATCTCTTGCCCAGAGTAGGGGAATCGAGGACCAGAGGCCGTAGGTTCAAGGGGAAAAGATTTAATAGGAATCTGAGGAGTAACTCTTTCACACAAAGGGTGGTTGGTGTATGGAACGAGCTGCCAGAGGAGGTAGGTGAGGCTGGGACTATCCCAATGTTTAAGAAAATGTTAGGCAGGTACATGGATAGGATAGGTTTGGAGGGATATGGATAGTCAGTGGAGAGGGAGATATAGACTTATGGTTCAGTTTATTTTATTGTTATGTGTACCAAGTTACAGTAAGCGTAAAAACAAGACATGATTACAATTGAGTCATTCATAGTGTACAGATACATGATACGGGAATAACGTTTAGTGCAAGGTAAAGCCAGTAAAGTCCGATCAAAGATAGTCCGAGGGTCACCAATGAGGAAGATAGCATTTCAGGACTGCTCTCTGGTTGTGGTAGGATGGTTCAGTTACCTGATAAGAGCTGGGAAGAACCTGTCCCTGATTCTGGAGGTGTGCGTTTTCACACTTCTATACCTTTTGCTCGATGGGAGAATGGAGAAGAGGGAGAGGCCAGGGAGTGATGTCCTTGATATGGAAGGGTAAAGTGTGAAAACGACCGATCAAAGCAGACGATGTTATGGAAATGTGGAATGGTTCGTTGTTGGCTGAGGGGAAGGTGACAACAGGGCATACAATCAGTGAAATTAATCAGGAGGGCAGTGAAACTAGTCAGAGAACTAGGGTGCAGGAGGGATGGGGAGGGACGGAGAGGGAGGGAAAGCAAGGATGACTGGAAGTTAGAGAAATCAATGTTCATACTACTGGGGTATAAGCTGCCCAAGTGAAATATGAGGTGCTGTTCCTCCAACTTGCACTGGGCCTCAGGACAGAAAGGTCAGTGCGGGAATGGGAGGAGGAGTTAAAACGGAGATCGCGTAGGCCTAGGGGGACTGAGCGGAGGTGTTCAGCAACCGGGAGATCATGTAAGCCCAGGCGGACTGAGCGGAGGTGCTCAGTGAATCGATGTCCAGCCTGGGCTGGGCTGTGTATTGACTCCAGTAGTTTGATTGGCATGTTTAGGCATGATTGGCATTCATAGCAAAAGGATTTGAGTATAGGAGCGGGGAGGTTCTACTGCAGTTGTACAGGGTCTTGGTGAGACCACACCTGGAGTATTGCGTACAGTTTTGGTCTCCCAATCTGAGGAAGGACATTCTTGCCATAGAGGGAGTACAGAGAAGGTTCACCAGACTGATTCCTGCGATGTCAGGACTTTCATATGAAGAAAGACTGGATAGATTCGGCTTGTACTCCCTAGAATTTAGAAGATTGAGATGGGATCTTATAGAAACTTACAAAATTCTTAAGGGGTTGGACAGGCTAGATGCAGGAAGATTGTTCCCGATGTTGGGGAAGTCCAGAACAAGGGGTCACAGTTTAAGGATAAAGGAGAAATCTTTTAGGACTGAGATGAGAAAAACATTTTTTACACAGAGAGTGGTGAATCTCTGGAATTCTCTGCAACAGAATGTAGTTGAGGCCAGTCCATTGGCTATATTTAAGAGGGAGTTAGATGTGGCCCTTGTGGCTAAAGGGATCAGGGGGTAATAATGGAATTTAAAAATATCTGGACGTACATGGTATAGTTAAGGCGTTGGGGTAATTCTTTAGGAGTTCTTGCATTGAGAAAAGATTTGTGTTTGATCGGGATATATTTTTTTTAAAAACGACTGTAATTAGGAGATGTTCATGGACATGTACATGAATTATGGACTGATACGAGCTGGTACACTAGACAATTAGGAAGATGTGGTATCTTAGGATTTGTTGTAAGAAAAGACGGGTGCAACATAAAGAGGTCTACCGTGTATTCTGTAAGTCCCGGTGATACAATACATGCATATTTTAGGATTGCATATTTCAATGTTGCTTCTTTTAATTTGCATTTTACACTAAGACTCGCTTGTGAATGAGTGCATCAATGGTTTTCTAGCGAACGAAAAGTCAAAGGAAAATTCAGTAGCGTATGCAGATTTAAGATACAACATCAGTCGTGTTGGAAGGAACTGTACAAGCTAGGTTGTGTGAGTGGAAAAAGGAAAATTCACATTGCATGTGTAGCACTTCAACTCAATGGCAAAAAAAAAACGAAGGGCATATTAGGGAGGATAGGGAATTATACAGTTATGAAAGATTGATCAGAAAGAGGACTAACATGAATTTAGATGGAGGGGCTATGGTCTGTGCAAATGTGACAAATTTTCAGTAGCTTGCTAGCGTAGATGTAGGATTAATAAGTCCGCAGCTGTTGTGTCAAGAACACGTGCTCAGAATATGGGTGAGTCAATCAAGGAAGGGGAGAAGATATTTGGATTTGTTGGTCGAAGGAGGTTATGAAGTTGTAACAACAAGATAAATATTAATAGATTATGGCATTACTAAATGATTAAATAAAGACATTCATACCGACATCAGCTTCCTCATTCGACGAATGAACACTGCAACAACGGAACAGGACAAGGAACACCACTACAAATGAACAGGTGCTTTTCCCCACGATGTCCGTTCTGACAACAAATGTAACCCATCTGCTCTACAAATTCCTTATAGCTCCACCACCCCCCGATCCTGTTTTAAGCAAAATACCTCTTATATATTTAAAACCGATGCGACCATCCCCATGGACACTGCATTCCAGAAACCTAAACTCAATGCTAGCATTAAGTTTCAAGTGGGAGATGGACCCGAGGATCTTTCCAAGAATGATCCCAGGAATGAGTAGATTAACCTATGATAAGCGCTTGTAGGCAGTGGGCCTGTACTCGCTGGAGTTTAGAAGAATGAGTGGAGGGGGGCTAATTGATACCTACCGAATAGTGAAAGGCTTGGATAGAGAGGATCTGGAGAGTATGATTTCACCAGGACTAGAGATCATAGCCTCAGAATTAATGGATGTTCATTTAGCAAGAAGTTGAGGAGAAATGTCTTTAGTCAGAGGGCCGTGAATATGTGGAATTATTTGCCACATAAGACTGTGGATATGGATATTTTAATGGATATTTTTAAGGCAGAGATAGATAGATTTGTGATTCGTATAGGTGTCAGCGGTTATTGGGAGAAGGAGGGAGAATGGGGTTTGCAGAGAGAGAAATACATCATGGTTGAATAATGTGCAGAAATATCACATTTAATCATTCCAATCATCACTATTCACATGTATCAAGCTATTACTTGTCAGATCACGTAAAACATTTGTTATCTAGTATTTGACTGGCTATCTAACCTATCTGCCTGTCATCATTTTAGATATTGCCTAAAATCACGCTCACATTCTAATCTCTCATCATCACAACCCTCTCCTCAACACACGAATCGCACCCATTTCCCCGATATCCAAAAGAAAGACACCAGTATTAACGGGGCAGAAAAATCAAGAAGGGATAGGAGAGTATGGCCATAGGAATCGATGTGAAAGGCGAGGTGAATAATGGATTAAAAGTAGCATATATGAAAGCACGAAGTATAAGAAATAAAGTGGATGAGCATGAGGCTCAGTTAGAAATTGGCAAGTATGATGTTGTGGGAATTAGAGAGACGTGGCTGCAAGAGGGCTTGGGCTGGGAATGGAATATTCAAGGGTAAACGTCCTATCGAAAAGACAAACAGATGAGCAGAGTGGGTGAGGTAGCTCTGTTGGTAAGTAATGAAATACAATCCCTAGTGAGGGGAGACATAGAATCAGGAAATGTCGAGTCAGTAAGGGTAGAACTGAGGAATTGTAATGGTAAAAATACCCTAATGAGAGTTATCTACAGGCCCCCAAACAGTAGCCTGGTGCAAGTTGAATCAAGAGTTAAAATTGGCATGTCGCAAAGGTAATACTATGGTGGTTTTGGGAGATTGCGACATTCAGGTAGACTGGAAAAATCAGATTGCTCCTGGAATCCAAGAAAGGGAGTTTGTCATGTGTATCCGAGATGGATTCTTAGAGCAGCTTGTACTGGAGCCTACTAGTGAGAAGGCAATTCTGTATTTAGTGTTATGGAATGCACTGGATTTGTTAAGGGAACTCGAGATAAGGAGTCAATAGGAGATAGTAACTATAATATGATAAGTTTTAATCTACAATTTGAGCGGGAGAAGGGAAAATCGGAAGTGACAATATTACAGTAATGCAAAGGGGACTATGGAGCCATGAGGGAGGACCTGGCCAAAGTTGATTGGAAAGAGACCCTAGCAGGAATGACTGTGGAACAACAATGGCAGATAATTCTGGGAATAATAAAGACATTATGGAGCAGTTAATTCCTAAGAGGAGGACATATTCTTAGAGGAGTAAGTGGCGATCGTGGCTGACAAGGGAAGTCAAGTACAGTATAAAAATGAAAGACAAGATGTATTACACAGCAAGAATGAGCGGGTAGCCAGCGGATTGGGTATCCTTTAAATAGCAACAGAAGATAACTACAAAAGGCAATACGGGGAGAAAAGATGAGGTAGTGGATGTAGCATACATGGATTGTCATAAAGCCTTAGATAAGGTCCTACATAGGAGATTAGTGGGCCAAATTAGAGTGCATGGTATTGGGAGTCGGGTACTAACATGGATAGAAGATTGGTTGACAGGAAACAAAGAGTAGGGATTAACGTGTCCCTTTCAGAATAGCAGGTAATGACTAGTGGGGTATCTTAAGGCCCGTTGATGGGACCGCAGCGATTTACAATATATATTAATGATTTGGATGAAGGGATTAAAAGAATCATTAGCAAATTTGCAGATGACACAAAGCTGGGTGGCAGTGTGAACTGTTAGGAGGATGCTATGTGGATGCAGGGTGACTTGGACAGGTTGGGGAATGGCAAGATGCATGACAGGTGCAGTATTATGTGTATAAATGTGCTGTTATCCATTTTCTGGCAACAGGAAGGCAGATTATTATCTGAATGGTGTCAAGTTAGGAAAAGGGGAAGTACAATAAGATCTGGGTGTCCTTCTTCAGTCACTGAAAGTAAGCATGCAGGTGCTTCAAGTGAAGGAAGCTAATGGAATGTTGGCCTTCACAACAAGAAAAGTTGAGCATAGGAGCAAAGAGGTCCTTCGGCAGTTGTATAGGGCCCCAGTGAGACCACACCCGGAGTATTGTGTGCAGTATTGGTCTCCAAATTCGAGGAAGGACATTACTGTTATTGAGGGAGTGCAGCGTAGGTTCACAAGGTTAATTCTCGGGATGGCTGGACTCTCGTATGTTGATAGATTGGAGCAGCTGGGCTTGTATACGCTGTCATTTGGAAGGATTAGAAGGGATCTTATTGAATCATATTAGATTATTAAGAGATTGGACACACTAGAGGCAGGAAACATGTTCCCGATGTTGGGGGACTCCAAAACCAGTGGCCACAGTTTATGAATAAGGGGTAGGCTATTTAGAACGGAGATGAGGAATTTTATTTTCACCCAGAGAGTTGTGAACTTGTGGAATTATCTGCCTCAGAAGGCAGTGGAAATCAATTATTGGGATGCTTTCAAGAGGGAGTTGCATAGAGCTCTTAAAGATAGCGGAATCAAGGGATATGGGGAGAAGGCAGGTACGCAGTACTGATTGTGGATGATCAAAGTGAATGGCGGTGCTGGCCTGAAGGTCATAATAGCCTGCTCCTGCACCTATTGTCTATTGTCTTTCAGGCAGTAGCTTCCGGATCACTTATTTTACCATTTCTGAGCAAGCTTTTTCTCGCATCATCCGTTTTGCCCAACATTATTCTAACCATCTAGTCCTTGCCTCGAGCACTACACGGGTGGTATATATTCCACACTATTAGCCCCAACAAATCACGTTCTGCCGCCGTACACCATGATCAAATCCTTCACAATGCATGGATTATACTCAACTTGTCTAACCAAGCCTGACGTTTGCCCTTTTCCCTTGGAACCACTTGACGGATTCGATTCATACCCTTTCTGGGGCCTTCACCCACGGGCATGAATTTGGTGATGGATGGGGATAAATTGCAGATAAACTGCAAAATAACTGCAGATGCCAGAATATTCAACCACACCTAAAGTGCTGGAGTAATTCACCGTGTCAGGCAGCATACGTGGAAAGATCATTTAGGCAACGTTCCGGGTAAGATACTGGACGCTGAGCGAAGTGGAAGAGAAAGGTGAAAAAGAGGTGGGGTGAGTGGCGGGGCAAGGTGCGACAAATAGATACCGGTGAGAGGGATTACGTTGGTAATTGAGCGGCCAAGGCTAGAGATGAAATGCAGGCAAATGGAAATGAAATATTTAGCGAAGAGGAGTGAATATAAATCAAGGGAAGTATATGGTTCTGGCTTCAAATCAAAAAGAGAAACGGGAAGTGGGGAAGTGGGGAGGTATATTGGGAGAAAGCGTTGCACGCGCAGTGGGTAATATGGAAAGGGTGAGGGAAAATTTGACCGAAACATTCAAGTGTAAGCAATGTATTGATCTAATCAGCACTGGACAAACATGGATACATGAAATCCCTGCTTTCAATTCTTCTACATCAATATCACGGCATCAAAAATGCAACATTACCAAACCCTCTGTTTATATACCTGCCTCAGAAATGTCTACCTTTGCCTCCGTTATCTCTCCTTACTCTTTTCCGTAAAATGTATCATATCACATTCCTGAGTGTAAAAATTCATCTCGCACCATTCTTCACATCCTTTAGATCGTTTTTAGGCCTCTTGCGGCTTGTCACTGCATCAGTACTTCTTGGTCGCTCTGGAGGTAGTGAACGTTGAAGTGGGCATGATGAAGAATTAATGTTGCTCTTCACTCTTCTCTTGCATAAGAACAGAGTCTCTCATATAATTCTATATTCTACACTCGTTGACGTCATCATCCAAATTATGATGCAATCTCAGCACATGCACAATATGTGCGAAAGTCTGTGTAACCACAGATTGATCACCTTGTTGGGGGTTTACTACAGACCCCCAAATATTTAACGGGCAACAGAAGAGCAAATGTGCCGGGAGATTGCAGACAGCTGCCGTTCAAAAAGGTTGCTGTAGTAGGGGATTTCAACATTCCCAACATAGACTGGGTAAAATCATAGCGTGAAGGATGTTGATGGGGTGCAATTCCTCATAAATGTTCATGCTAATTTTCTTGAACAGTGTGTGGATGCCCTCACACGTGAGGGGGCAACAATGGATCTAGTATTGGGAATTTGGGGAGGACAAGTTAATGGAGTGTGTGCGCGTGGAGGAGCCTTTTGGGAAAAGTGACCACAGTTCGATTAGGTTTAAGATAGTTATGGATCAGGACGGAGAGGGTCCACGTGTTAAAATGCTCATTTGGGATAAGGACAACTTTGAGGATATGAGAGAAGGTTTCGCTCAAGTTGACTGGAGCAGGTTATTTGAGGGGAAAGGAACATCGAATAAGTTGGATATTTTTAGACGAGTGTTTAAGAGAGTTCAGGATGTGTACGTCCCTGTTATGGTTAATGGCCAAGCAGGCAAACGTAATGAAGCTTGGGTCAAAAGGAAGGAAGCTTGACGTTAGTAAAGGCAGCTGGGATCAAGTCGATCCCTGGACCCGTTTCTGGAACTGAGGAGCAAACAAAAAAGGTGATCAGAAGGGCAAAAAGGGGCCCGGAGGAAGCAAGAAAGACAATCCCAAAATATGTTATTAATGCATTTGGGGGGGGGGGGGGGGTGGGGGTGGTAACGATAGGGAGAGTGGGACCTTTCAGTAATAACAGCGGTCACACCTGTGTGGAGCTACAGGAGGTGGGCAAGTTCCTGAATTAGTGTTTCTCTTCTGTATTTAGCGAGGGGAAAGACAGTTGGACGAAGCAAATTGGAGACGTCACTGGAAGTGTCATGAGAGCAGTCAGGGTTACCATCAAACATGTACTGAAGGTACTGTGATGTTTTAAGGTGAACAAATCTCTGGGGCCTGATCAGATATACCCGAGAACATTGCGGGAAACTAGAGAGGAAATTGCGGGAGCCCTGGTTGAAATGTATACGTCATCATTAAATATAGGAGAGTTGCCAGAGGATTGGAGGGTGGCAAATGTTGTGCCTCTTTTCAAGAAGGGCTGCAGGGGAAATGCTGAGAACTATAGGCCTGTGAGCTTAACATCTGTAGTTGGTATGTTACTGGAGAGTATTCTGAGGGATGGGATATACAGGGATTTGGATGGACAAGGGCTGATTTGGGACAGTCAGCATGGTTTTGTACGTGGTAGGTCGCGTCTCATGGATATTTTTGAAGACGTAAGCAAAAACATTGATGAAGGCAGAGCTGTGGACTTGAGTAAGGCATTCGACAAGTTTCCACAAGGTAGGCTGCTCTGGGAGGTTAGATCTCATGGGATCCAAGAAGACATATTTGAATGTATAACAAATTGGTTCCGTGGAAGGAAGCAGAGTTGAGGTGGTGGAAGGTTGCTTCTCTGATTGGTGGCCTGTGACTAGTGTCGTGCCACAGGGATCGGTGCTGGGCCCGTTACTGTTTGTCATCTACATCAATGATTTGAATGCGACCATACAGGGCAAGATTAGCAAGTTTGCTGATGATACAAAAGTTAGTGGTTTTGCAGATTGTGAAGATGGTTGTGAACGATTGCAGCACAATCTGAATCGATTGGCCAGGTGTGCGGTTGATGGAATTTAATAGACGTGTGAGCTGTTGCATTTTGATTCAAGGGCAATAATTACATAGTAAATGGTAGACCTCTGGGTTGCGTTGCAGAACAGAGGGATCGAGGAGTATCTTGAAGGTCGAGTCGCAAGGAGATAATTTGATCAAAAAGGCTTTTGGCACTTTGATCTTCATCAGTCAGAGTATGTCGTATAGAAGTTGGGAGGTCATGTGGCAGTTGGATAAGACGTTGGTGAGACCACAATTATAATATTGTGTTCAGCTCTGGGCACCATGTTATAAGAAATATATTGTCAAACTTGAAATGGTTCAGAAAATATTTACGAGGATGTTGCCAGGACTAGAGGGTGTGAGCTATATGGAGAGGTTGAATAGGCAGGGTCTATATGACATGGAACGTAGGAGTATGAGGGGAGAGGTTATAGAGGTATACAAAATCATGAGTGGAATAGATCGGTTAGATGCTCAGAGTCTTTTACCCAGAGTAGGGGAATCGAGGAACAGAGTACATAGGTTCAAGGTAAAGAGGAAAAGATTCAATAGGAATCCGAGAGGTAACTTTTTAGCTCTGCGGATGGTGGGTGTATGGGACAAGTCGTCAGAGGTCTTAGTTGAGGCTGGGACTATCCCCATCGTTTAAGAAATAGTTGGACAGGTACTTGGATACGTTTCATAACAAGAGGATTTCAGTTTCATAACAAGAGGATTTCAGTTTCATAACTAGAGGATTTTGGTATAGGAGTAAAGAGATTCTTCTGCAGTTGTATATGTCTCTGGTGAGACCTCATCTGGAGTATTGTGTACAGTTTTGGTCTCCTAATTTGAGGAAGGACATCCTTGTGATTGAAGCAAGATTTACGAGATTGATCCCTGGGATGGCGGTACTGTCATATGAGGAAAGATTTAAAAGACTAGGCTTGTATTCACTGGAGTTTAGAAGGATGAGGGGACATCTTATAGAAACATATAAAATTATAAAAGGACAGGACAAGCCAGATGCAGGAAAATATGTTCCCAATGTCAGGTGAGTCCAGAACCAGGGGCCACAGTCTTAGAATTAAGGGGAGGTAATTTAAGACTGAGGAGAAAAAAAACTTTTTTACCCAGAAAGTTGTGAATTTATGGAATTCCCTGTTACAGAGTGCAGTGGTGGCCAAGTCACTGGATGGATTTAAGAGAGAGTTAGATAGAGCTCTAGGGGCTAGTGGAGTCAAGGGATATGGGGAGAAGGCAGGCACGGGTTATAGATAGGGGACGATCAGCCATGATCACAATGAATGGTGGTGCTGGCTCGTGGAGTCAAGGGATATGGGGAGAAGGGAGGCACGGGTTATTGATAAGGGATAATCAGCCACGATCACATTGAATGGCGATGCTGCCTCGAAGGGCCGAATGGCCTCCTCCTGCACCTATTTTCTATGTTTCTATGATAGGACAGGTTTTTCGAGGGTTATGGACCAAGCGCAGGCAAGTGAGATTATGGTAGCTGGGACATTGTTGGCCGGTGTGGGCGAGTTGGGCAGAAGCCCCTGTTTCCACACTGACTAATTATTTCTTGCTTCCATCTGTCCATCTGAACCGACCATTAATGCTGTTACTGAAACAAATTGCCTCCTTCTGGATATCGGTGGGTTTATTTGAACGAAGACCACTTTTGAAAGACAAGATAAACACAAAGTGATGGAGTAACTCAGCGGGTGAGGCAGCATCTCTGAAGAGAAGGAATGGGTAACTTGAGACCCTTCTTCAGACTGATGTCAGGGGAGTGGGTGAGACAGCGATAGAATGTAGTCAGAGGCAGTAAGACTGGAGGGAGAATTGTGACGGGGAGGCGATGGAGAGAGACGGAATGCAAGGGCTATTTGAGGTTAGAGAAGGTAATTTTCACACCGCTGCGGTGTAAGCCACGCATACGAAATATGAGGTGATGTTCCTACAATTGCGAATGACAAGAGATCATTCAAGATTGAATGCCCTCTAAACCAAAGTTCCTAACGGGAACGTAGCGTTCATTGCATCGTTGTATTGTATTGTATTTGCCACAAGGCATAGGTTTACACATGTGGTGCATGTTTTATGTACACATTGACTGGACGATTTCTCCATCCACACAGACAGACATAACAAACATCATACTTCTTTGTGGTAGTAGTTTAACAGTCATCTATTCGCATTTCATATCCTCTTGTCAGACGTAAATATTCTCAAACACATACGAAAGCTCGCCGCCACTAAATGTATTGTCATTAACACAAAGCCAACTTTCACAGCAATGCAGAATTGCTATCTTGGAAACACCCTGCTGAATCCTCCGAGTTTAGTCATCGAAATTAATAGAATAATTTCGAAAATATTTTGTAGAATTGCTCGCTTATCAGGCACGTTCGTAAGAATTCACGTTTCATATCAACGGTTGTTCGTCAGAGCTAAAGTTGTTAATACATTGCTGGGAGCATTAGAAGAGAAAACATGTGAGGATTAGTGTAGGAAAAAAAGGTGTTTAATTGACGGAAATGGTGGTGTTAATGCTTCAATGAGAAGACGCTGATGACTTTTGAAATGAAACTAATATCAACGCGTATTCCGTCATTTTTTTGTACAGAAACATCCCCGGCAGCTGCGATCATCATGGATGGAAATTCAGATGGGAATCGGGACCTGAATGGATCGCAAATAAACACAGGCAAGTGGCACATAAATGTGCGGAGATTGGTTCTCCATAAGTGGCTGCTCTGCTCTGGTGGATGTTGTGCTGTTATTGTCGGTAATATCAGTTCCTACATAATGACGTATGAGCCGAGTGGTGCAGTATTGGCATATACCGTGGAGCTAATATTGTTCAGCTCCAGCGATTCAACTTCGCTGCATTCCTCGCAGGTCTGAGTTGGTAATCGACTTGGGCGCCATCTATTGCGCATATGTGTTTGGTGCATTGTTGCCGAGATTTATTAACATTTTGGTGAACAAAATGGATTCATGAATAGCTGTGTGACGGTCGGCTTCCATGCGTAGGGATTCATGACCATTCATTCTTTCGTTATCAGCACCCTCCACGGCATTTGTTTTTACATTATCCAAAAATAAAACAGCCTTTTGCAACAGCGACAGAATTAGATCATTTCTAAACATTAGAGTAGATCCTATAATTCATAAAGGCAGAATAAAATTACATGTACCGTGCTGCGACCAGGCAGCTTCTTCTTCTGCTTCTTCTTCTTTGGAGTTTTACGGCAGCCGGCATCTACAATGTTGCATTGCTGCCACCTTCTGGCTTCACTCCACAGTCCTCATGTCTTTACATTATATCCTTTTTATAAGGCCAGAGGCCCTCAAGAAATTAAACAACACCTTTACTCCTTTTCCTTCCACTCCACACTCTAGAATGTTCTTTTCTGATATATCTGTCATTCCAATTTTCTTAATTTCACTGATCAAAACTCTTCTTTCTGTTTCATATCTTCTACATGCAACTAGAGCATGCTGAACTGTTTCCGGCTGATGGCATTCCTCACACAGCCCAGTAGGGTGTTTTCCCAACATTTTTAATGTGCTGTTCAGGTGAGTGTGTCCTATCCTCAATCTTGCTAATACTACCTGTTCTCTCCTGTTCCCCCCTCTTCTTGCTGTAATGCCCACTCTATTTTGTAGCGAATAGAGGTGTCTCCCCTTTGTCTCCTGTTCCCAGTATTGTTGCCATTCCTGATTTATTTTCTTCCACACAATGTGTTTTCCTTCAGATTTGGATAATTGTAAGTTTACCTCTATGTTCTCTTTTTTAACGGCCTCTTTTGCTAATTTATCCACTTTTTCATTTCCTAGCACACCAATGTGTGCTGGGACCCACAACAAAGTCACGTCACTGCCCTTCCTTGTTACTTGGCTTAATAGTAGTAGAATTTCATACACTAGGTCAGGCCGCCTATGGGATGCACCAGACCCAATACTCTGGATTGCAGACAATGAGTCGCTACATATTAATACTTTGCATGGTTGCACCTGTTCTATCCACCGAACTGCCATCAAAATAGCGTACAGTTCCACTGTATACACTGCCAAATAGTTATTTGTTCTTTTGCAAATCTCAATATTAATCCCTTGCACTGCCACAGCTGCCCCTGTTGTTTCAGCTACTGGGTCCTTTGATCCATCTGTGAAAATTAAGAGGTGTTCCCTGTATCTATTATATATATGGTTATGGTATTCTGTTTTTAGGTCCGAATTTTTTCCCCTCCTTTATGCCTCCCATATCTCCAGATCAACTTTTGGGATGTTCAGTAACCATATTGGGACAGATGGCCACAATACTGCAGGGCAGAACTCTTTGTCCTCTACTTCCATGTCCCTTGCCACACCTCCTCCAACCCAGCCGAAGCTTCCAGACTGAGCCACCCCTCTCTCCCAGTACACCAGAAGGGTTTCAGCCCGAAACGTCGCCTATTTCCTTCGCTCCATAGATGCTGCTGCACCCGCTGAGTTTCCCCAGCAATTTTGTGTACCTCCTGTACTACCTGTTTAGTTGGGTGGTTCTCTCCATGACCCTTAAGGCTTAGCCAGTAATTAGCCATTAGTTGTCTGCGGCGCAGTCTCAACGGCATCTCCCCAGTTTCCACCTGTAGTGCACATACAGGTGACGTCCGCACACCTCCTATACAGATTCTTAGAGCTTCCGCTTGGACTTTGTCCAACTCGGACAACACTGACTTAGATGCTGATCCATAAGCTATACTGCCATACTCTAGTCTGGATCTGATCAGTGATACATAGATATATTTAAGAGATAATATATCTGCTCCCCACTCTAAACCTGCTAAGCATCTCATTACATTGATGGCTTTTTTGCATTTTCCAATTATTTTTGTAATGTGGACCCTCCATGTTAATCTGGAGTCAAAATGGACTCCCAGGAAACGGAAATCTTTTACTCTTTCCAAATTGTTGCCGTATAGTTTTAACTGGACATCCTCTTTAATTTTCTTTCTTGTGAAAACCATTGTCTTTGTCTTCTCTATAGAGAATTTAAAACCCCATTTCACTCCCCACTCTTCCACCTGGGCTATCCCTTGCTGCATTTTACCCACGATAAAATCTATATTCTTCCCCTTTCTCCATAGGCTGCCATCATCTGCAAAGAGCGATCGCCCCATCTCTGGTTGAATGTTTGCAAATATATCATTAATCATGATTGAGAATAGGATCGGGCTTATCGCACTTCCTTGGGGAGTTCCATTTTCGACTACACATTTACTAGAGATGTCTGACCCTATTTTAACTTGGATACTTCTACCGTTAAGAAAATCCATTATCCAGTTAAAAATATTTCCTCCTACTCCCATTAAATGCAGCTTTATTAGAAGACCTTCTCTCCACAACATATCATAAGCCTTCTCTACATCAAAAAATACGGTAACTACAGATTCTTTTTTAACTTGTGCTTTCCTTATATCATCTTCCAAGCACAGAACTGGATCAATAGTACCTCTCCCTTTTCTAAAGCCACTCTGATAATTAGCCACTATACCGTTTTTTTTCCATTAGATGCATTAATCTTTCATTTACCATTCTTTCCATCAGTTTACACATGTGTGCTGTTAAAGCTATAGGTCTATAATTTACTGGATTACTTGCATCTTTCCCTGGTTTCCTAATAGGCACAATGATTGCTTCCTTCCGGTATTCGCCCTTCTTCCCACACCTTGTTATATAGTGCAAGTATCTTTTGGAGTCCCTCCTCACTTAGATGCTTTATCATTATGTAGCAAATATCATCCTTCCCTGGGGCTGAGTTCTTACACTTGGCCAGAGCTCTCTTTAGCTCCCCCAAATTAAATGGAATATTGTACTTGTCCTCTGTGATACCTTTCCTTTGTAAGGCCTCAACATTTTCCTCTCTTGTTCTTTCCCTACCTCTTCTTCCTTCATCTGATAAGTTGTGGGAGCTGTGAACCCTACTAAAAGTGTTAACCATTAGTTCTGCTTTGTCTTTATTTGAGACTACAGTTTGATCTCCATTTGTTAGGATAGGATAACTCCACTCCCTTTTATCACCTTCCATTTTTTTAATCATCCCCCATATCTCCCCTACCTGTGTTGTGTTTCCAATTGAATCACAATACTTCCTCCAATATGCTCTTTTTGTTTGTCTTATAGTCCTCCTTACAATTGCCTGAGCCTGTTTGTAATTAATCATGTGTTGGTAGTTATGAGTTCTTTTTAATAATCTGAATGCTCTGTTTCTATTCACCACTGCCTCTTTACATTTATTGTCCCACCATGGCACAGCTTTCCTTTTTGATCTTCCTTTACTTTTAGGTATGGAAACTAATGCTGCTCTTTTGATACCTTCTGACAATTTATTCTCAAAGTTTTCTATATCTGTCTCTTCTTGTATCGGTTTTACATATCTATCACTTTCCTCCTTAAATTTCTCCCAATTAGCCTTTCCAAACACCCATCGTCCACTTCTGTTTTCTTTACTCATAGTTAAAGTAATATTTATTTTGCATAGCACAGGATGATGATCACTTCCTATGGTACCCTTTTCATATACTTCCCAGTTACATTTAGCAGCAATCCTATTAGAAACAAGTGTAAGGTCCAACACAGACTCCTTCCCTGTCCTAACATCTACCCTGGTCTTCTTTCCATCATTTAGACATACTAGATTACCATCATTTAATAATTCCTCAATTACCTGTCCATTATTATCTGACTTTCCACTGCCCCATAATGTATTATGTGCGTTAAAGTCCCCACACCAAATAACATTAGATTTGCTCTGGCCTTCTACTTCCTGTAACTTATTGACCTCTAATCGCTTACATGGATTATAGTAATTTATTACCACTATTTTCCTCCTCTCAGACCACACTTCTATTACCACATATTCCTGTTCCTGCCCAATTCCTAATACCTTGTATGGTATCCCTTTTTTAACGAAAGTGGCACAACCCCCTCCCCCTCTCCCACATCCAACGGTCTGTCCTCAGCAGAGGTCTCACCTTTGTCCCCCTCCGTCCCCATTTCAATGAGTTCCGCGCCCACCATGACTTGGAGCGCTTCTACAGTCGTCTCCGCCTCACAGCGCACTTCCATGGGAAGGAGTCCTCGCCCCCCAATGATGACCCTTTTTCCCGTCTCCAACGCACCCCCTCCTCGTGGAACCCCTCTCGTAAAGTCCCGGCTGGAACTCTTTATCCACAACTGCCGCCGCGACGTCAACCGCCTCAACTTCTCCACTCCCCTGTCTCACTCTAATCTATCCCCCTCTGAACGCACTGCCATTGAATCACTCCGCAAAAACCCAGATTGGGTCATCAAACCAGCCGACAAGGGAGGTGCCGTGGTAGTCTGGCGCGTCGATCTCTACAAAGCTGAGGCCACGCGCCAACTCTCGGACACCTCCTCCTACTTACCCTTGGACCATGACCCCACTGACGAGCACCAGGCCACCATTTCTAGCACCATCACCGACTTCATCAATTCCCACGCCCTGCCCGACCAAGCTTCCAACCTCATCGTTCCCCAGCCCTGCACGGCCCGTTTTTACCTTCTCCCCAAAATCCACAAACCCGGCTCTCCCGGCAGACCCATTGTCTCTGCGTGTTTGTGCCCCACCGAATTCATCTCCACATACCTTGACTCCATCCTATCCCCCTTGGTCAAAGCCCTTCCCACCTATGTTCTAGACACCTCAGACACTCTCCGCCGCCTCCACGCATTCCACTCTCTGGGCCCTCACCCCCTCATCTTCACCATGGATGTCCGGTCACTCTACACCTCCATCCCCCACCAGGATGGCCTCGGAGCCCTCCGGTTCTTCCTCGACCAGAGGAGCAACCTATACCCAGCCACTGACACTCTCCTCCGCTTAGCGGAGTTGGTCCTCACCCTCAACAACTTTACATTTGACTCCTCCCATTTCCTCCAAACACAAGGCGTAGCTATGAGCACACGCATGGGCCCCAGCTATGCCTGCCTCTTTGTCGGGTACGTTGAACAATCCTTGTTCAATACGTACCAGGGCCCCATCCCCGACCTCTATCTCCGTTACATTGACGACTGCTTTGGAGCCACCTCCTGCACCTACACACAACTGACTGACTTCATCCACTTCACCACCAACTTCCATCCGGCACACCAATACACCTGGACCATTTCCGACACTTCCCTACCATTCCTTGACCTCACCATCTCCATCGCAGGGGACAGACTCCTGACCGACATACATTACAAACCCACTGACTCACATGGCTATCTGGACTACACGTCTTCCCACCCTGCCCCCTGTAAAGACTCCATCCCCTACTCCCAATTCCTCCGCCTACGCCGCATCTGTTCCCAGGATGAGACATTCCATACCAGGGCATCGTAAATGTCCTCGTTCTTCAGGGAACGGGGATTCCCCTCCGCCACCATAGATGAAGCTCACACCAGGGTCTCATCCATACCCCGTAACACTGCTCTCTCTCCCCATCCACGCACTCGCAACAAGGGCAGAGTCCCTCTGGTCCTCACCTTTCACCCCACCAGCCGGCAAATACAACACATAATCCTCCGCCATTTCCGCCACCTCCAACGTGACCCCACCACTCGCCACATCTTCCCATCTCCCCCCATGTCTGCCTTCCGCAAAGACCGCTCCCTCCGCAACTCCCTCGTCAATTCTTCCCTTCCCTCCCGCACCACCCCCTCCCCGGGCACTTTCCGTTGCAACCGCAAGAAATGCAACACCTGTCCCTTCACCTCCCCCCTCGACTCCATTCAAGGACCCAAGCAGTCGTTCCAGGTGTGACAAAGGTTCACCTGTATCTCCTCCAACCTCATCTACTGCATCCGCTGCTCTAGATGTCAGCTGATTTACATCGGGGAGACTAAGCGGAGGTTGGGCGATCGTTTCGCCGAACACCTCCGCTCAGTCCGCAATAACCTACCTGAACTCCCGGTGGCTCAGCACTTCAACTCCCCCTCCCATTCCCAATCCGACCTCTCTGTCCTGGGTCTCCTCCATTGCCAGAGTGAGCAACAGCGGAAATTGGAGGAACAGCACCTCATATTCCGCCTGGGGACCTTGCGTCCGGATGGCATTAACATTGAATTCTCCCAATTTTGCTAGCCCTTGCTGTCTCCTCCCCTTCCTTAACCCTCTAGCTGTCTCCTCCCACCTTCCCATCTGCCCGCCCTCGGGCTCCTCCTCCTCCTCCCCTTTTCCTTCCTTCTCCCCCCCACCCCCCATCAGTCTGAAGAAGGGTTTCGGCCCGAAACGTCGCCTATTTCCTTCGCTCCATAGATGCTGCTGCACCCGCTGAGTTTCTCCAGCAATTTTGCGTACCTTCTGCCTACTTTCAATGACTGGTGTACCATGACACCCAGGTCTCGCTGCATCTCCCCTTTTCCTAATCGGCCACCATTTAGATAATAGTCTGCTTTCCTGTTTTTGCCACCAAATGGATAACCTCACATTTATCCACATTATACTGCATCTGCCAAACATTTGCCCACTCACCCAGCCTATTCAAGTCACCTTGCAGTCACCTAGCATCCTCCTCACAGCTAACACTGCCCCCCAGCTTAGTGTCATCCGCAAACTTGGAGATATTGCCTTCAATTCCCTCATCCAGATCATTAATATATATTGTAAATAGCTGGGGTCCCAGCACTGAGCCTTGCGGTACCCCACTAGTCACTGCCTGCTATTGTGAAAAGGACCCGTTTACTCCTACTCTTTGCTTCCTGTTTGCCAGCCAGTTCTCTATCCTCATCAATACTGAACCCCCAATGCCATGTGCTTTAAGTTTGTATACTAATCATACGAATGGGTGTTTGTCGGGTTGGAGGCAGGTGACTAGTGGGGTGCCTCAGGGATCTGTGTTGGGTCCTTTGTTGTTTGTCATGTACATCAATGATCTGGATGAAGGGGTGGTAAATTGGATTAGTAAGTATGCAGATGATACCAAGATAGGGGGTGTTGTGGATAATGAAGAGGATTTCCAAAGTCTACAGAGTGATTTAGGCGATTTGGAAAAATGGGCTGAAAGATGGCCGATGGAGTTTAATGCTGATAAATGTGAGGTGTTACACCTTGGCAGGACAAATCAAAATAGGACGTACATGATAAATGGTAGGGAATTGAAGAATACAGTTGAACAGAGGGATCTGGGAATAACCGTGCATAGTTCCTTGAAGGTGGAATCTCATATAGATAGGGTGGTAAAGAAAGCTTTTGGTATGCTAGCCTTTATAAATCAGAGCATTGAGTATAGAAGCTGGGATGTAATGTTAAAATTGTACAAGGCATTGGTGAGACCAAATCTGGAGTATGGTGTACTGTTTTGGTCGCCCAATTATAGGAAGGATGTCAACAAAATAGAGAGAGTACAGAGGAGATTTACTAGAATGTTGCCTGGGTTTCAACAACTAAGTTACAGAGATAGGTTGAATAAGTTAGGTCTTTATTCTCTGGAGCGCAGAAGGTTAAGGGGGGACTTGATAGAGGTCTTTAAAATGATGAGAGGGATAGACAGAGTTGACGTAATCAAGCTTTTCCCTTTGAGAATAGGGAAGATTCAAACGAGGACATGACTTCAGAATTAAGGGACAGAAGTTTAGGGGTAACATGAGGGGGAACTTCTTTACTCAGAGAGTGGTAGCGGTGTGGAATGAGCTTCCAGTGGAAGAGGTGGCGGCAGGTTCGTTGGTATCATTTAAAAATAAATTGGATAGGCATATGGATGAGAAGGGAATGGAGGGTTATGGTATGAGTGCAGGCAGGTGGGACTAAGGGAAAAAAAGTTGTTTGGCACGGACTTGTAGGGCCGAGAAGGCCTGTTTCCGTGCTGTAATTGTTATATGGTTATATGTGGGACCTTGTCGAAAGCCTTCTGGAAGTCCAGATACACCACATCCACTGGTTCTCCCCTATCCACGCTACTAGTTACATCCTCGAAAAATTCTATAAGATTCGTCAGACATGATTTACCTTTCGTAAACCCATGCTGACTTTGTCCAATGATTTCACCACTTTCCAAATGTGCTGCTATCCCATCTTTAATAACTGACTCTAGCAGTTTCCCCACTACTGATGTTAGACTAACTGGTCTGTAATTCCCCGTTTTCTCTCTCCCTCCCTTCTTAAAAAGTGGGGTTACGTTTGCTACCCGCCAATCCTCAGGAACTACTCCAGAATCTAAAGAATTTTGAAAGATTATTACTAATGCATCCACTATTTCTGGAGCTACTTCCTTAAGTACTCTGGGATGCAGCCTATCTGGCCCTGGGGATTTATCGGCCTTTAATCCATTCAATTTACCCAACACCACTAACCTGGATTTCACTCAATTCCTCCAACTCCTTTGACCCGATAGAGAGAGATAGAGAGAAAGATAGAGAGATTGATTGAGAGATAGATAACGAGATTGAGAGAGAGAGATAGAGAAAGATAGAGAGGGAAAGAGGGAGAGAGATAGATAGAGAGCCTGTATTTCATCGGCGAGGTAGAGACCATGTTCCACGTGTATATGGAGTGTGTGAGGTTGCTGCCCGTGTACGAATATCTGAAGGGGCGGCTCCTCAAGCTCTGGTTAAATTTTAGTCCCATGATCCTGGTGTTTGGGCACAAGGCAGGGAGTGGGGAGGGGCCGGCCTCAGCCCCGCCCACTCCCATTGGCCCCGCCCACTCCCCTTGGCCCGCCCACTCCCTGGCTCCACCCCTGCCCATTGGCCCCGCCCACTCCCCCGGCTCCACCCACTTCCCTTGGCCCCGCCCACTCCCCTTGGCCCCGCCCGCTCCCCTTGGCCCCACCCACTCCCCTTGGCCCCGCCCACTCCCCTTGGCCCCGCCCACTCCCCCGGCTCCACCACACCCCCGGCTCCACCACGCCACGCCTCCCGTGGGGGCTATGGGTTAGTGGTGCAATATTGCATTGTGGAACGGGTTGCGTTGGGGGACCAGGCCTCCCGTGTGACAGGGACCCAAATGGGGAACAAACCCAACGGGTCTGCACTTGGTCTAGTTGGCCTTATTTTTTGTTATTTTGGGTGAAGTTCACCCCTTCTGTCTCAATTTTACATTTTGTTACTATCTCCATTTTTTTTGCTATTGTTTTGGGCGACGTTTTGATTGAGTTTTTCAGCGAGTCGAGCAAGCTGCTGACCTTAACTGGGCTGGTGAGCACCTGGATCAGGATGGTGCACAGGTAGAAATTAGTTTATCTTGGGCATAGACACTGTGGGCCGAAGGGCCGGATCCTGTGTACTGCTCTGGGTTGTGTTTTGTTTTTGTATTGTAAACGGTGCAGGAGGAGGCCATTCGGCCAGCACCGCCATTCATTGGGATCATGGGGGGAGGGGTGGGGTGGGATAGTGAGCGTGCATTCCAGGTGGGGCAAGAGGAAGAGAGAGAGGGGCGGGGGGGTGATTTGCGAAGAGAAGTGTCATGTCTAGCTCTGATTTAATTTAATACATTTTGTTCTTGGCTTTGAAAGCAATTGATTTTTATGATTGCTGCATTTAATTACAGTTCCAATATCTGTTTGTAAAAAATATGGTTGAGAAATGATTGCTTATAACTTATATAATTAGTAGAGAGATCTGCCAGTAAATGGATCTGTTAAAGAAAATGAGGTGGTATCAATCTGAAACCAAAGGATGCTTGCTACACAATGTACAGTAGATCATTTAGCATCAGTGGACTCCACTAACGTGCTGAGTGTATCCATTCATCATTTCCTATGTTCAACATCTGTCAGCCTTGATAGAACACACTAGCCTTTGAATATCGAGACAGAGGAAGAGAAAGAGGAAGAGGGGGTGGGGGGGGGAGTGGGAGGGAGCTGGGGAGGAGGGGAAGAGGAGCGGGAGAGGGAGAGGGAGAGGGAGAGAGAGCCGGAGCTGGAGATGCAGCTAGAGCTACAGCTGTAGATTGAGCTGGGGATGGACTTAATAATAATAATAATACATTTTATTTGTGTGCGCCTTTCAAGAGTCTCAAGGCCACCTTACAAAAATTGAGCATGTAGAGGAAAAACATGTAAGGGGAATGAAATAAATAGTAGAGACATGACTAGTACACAAAGTAAAGACAGAATTCAATACAAAACACAGTATGAGGCAATTAATGCACAGATGAAAAGGGACGGGGACGTGGGGCTAAGGATAGGCAGAGGTGAAGAGATGGGTCTTGAGGCGGGACTGGAAGATGGTGAGGGACACGGAATTGCGGATCAGTTGGGGGAGGGAGTTCCAGAGCCTGGGAGCTGCCCTGGAGAAGGCTCTGTCCCCAAAACTGCGGAGGTTGGACTTGTGGATGGAGAGGAGACCGGCAGATGTGGATCGGAGGGACCATGAGGGTTGGTAGGGGGAGAGGAGGTCAGTGAGATATGGGGGGGCCAGATGGTGGAGGGCTTTGTAGGTGAGGACCAGGATTTTGTAGGTGATCCGGTGGGAGATGGGAAGCCAGTGAAGTTGTTTGAGGACTGGAGTGATGTGATGCCAGGATTTGGTGTGGGTGATGAGTCGGGCGGCTGCGTTCTGGACCAGTTGGAGTCGGTTGATGTAGGTGGAGCTGATGCCAAGGAGAAGTGAGTTGCAATAGTCCAGTCGGGAGGAGATGAAGGCATGGATGAGTCTTTGAGCAGCAGGCGGTGTGAGAGAGGGTCTGAGTTTGGCGATGTTGCGGAGATGAAAGAAGGAGGTTTTAATGACATGGCGGATGTGAGGCTCAAGGGAGAGGGTGGAATCAAAGATCACGCCAAGGTTGCGGGCCTGGGGAGATGGGGAGACAGTGGTGCCGTCGATGGTGAGAGTGGGGTTATTGATTTTGCTGAGTGTGGCTTTGGAGCCTATGAGGAGGAATTCTGTCTTTTCGCTGTTGAGTTTGAGGAAATTTTGTTGCATCCAGGTTTTTATAGCTGACAAACAGGAGTTGATATGGGAGAGGGGGGAGGGGCTGTGGGGGGATTTGGTGCCAAGGTAAATCTGGGTGTCATCAGCGTAACAGTGGAAGTCCAGATTGAAGTGGCGGAGTATCTGACCAAGGGGGAGGATGTAGATGATGAAGAGGAGGGGGCCAAGTACGGAGCCTTGGGGAACGCCTTGAGTGACTGAGGCTGTAGCAGAGGTGTGGTTGTGGAGAGAGATGAAGTGGGATCTGTTGGAAAGGTAGGAACGGAGCCAGCTGAGTGCAGAGCCTTCAATGCAGAGGTCTTTGAGTCTGGTGAGCAGGATGTTATGGTTCACTGTATCGAAGGCTGCGCTCAGGTCGAGGAGGATGAGGATGTTGAGGGAACCAGTGTCAGCAGAGGTGAGGAGGTCGTTGAGGACTTTGAGGAGAGCAGTTTCTGTGCTATGGAGGGGGCGAAAGCCAGATTGGAGGGGTTCAAGTAGGTTATGCGTAAGGAGGTGGGAATGAAGTTGCGACGCAACGATACGCTCCAGGGTTTTTGAAAGAAAGGGGAGGTTTGAGATTGGGCGGTAGTTAATGAGAGAGGAGGGATCGAGACCAGGTTTCTTTAAGATTGGTGTAACGGCAGCAGTTTTGAAAGCGGAGGGGACAATTCCTTGGGACAATGAGGAGTTGAAGAGATTAGTGAGGTAGGGGCAGAGAACGGGGAGGCAGGACTTCAACGGGGGAGTGGGGAGAGGGTTGAGGGAGCAGGTAGTGGGTTTGGAAGAGCTGATGAGTTTGGAGATTTCAATAGGGGTGACCAGGTCAAACTGGGAGAGGAAGCAGTGTGGAGGAGGGGTAAGGAGGTCAGTGGAGATGTTGAAAGGAGGGGCCTTGGTAGGTGGTGGAGTAGATGCTGGGGAGTCGGGTACAGGGGATAAAGATTGATAGATGGTGCTGATTTTATCAGCGAAAAAGTGGAGGAATGAGTTGCAAAGGTCCGGAGTAGAGGTAGGGAGAGTGTTGGCTCGAGGCTTGAGTAGGTTGCCCACTGTGGAGAAGAGGGTTCTGTGGTTTAGGCAGGGATCGGTGAATATGGAGGAGAGGTAGGCAGATTTTGCAGCAATGAGAGCATCTTTGTAGTCAGTGAGGTGGAGTTTGTAAGCTTCAAGGTGGACTGTGAGAGATGATTTCTTTATAAGTCGTTCGAGTTGGCGACCAGTCTGTTTCAGTTTACGAAGTGCAGGTGTGTACCAGGGTGAAGATGTGTTGAAAGTTACGGTTCTTGTTTTGAAGGGGGCCAGAGTGTTGAGGGAGGTAGATAAGGTGGAGTTGAGATGGTTTGTGAGATCATCAGGTGAGATGGGGGTTGAGTCCAGGGGGAGAGTGGTGGAGAGCAGGTCAGAGAGATGGTGGGAATCAATGGATTTTAGATTACGGAAGGTGATTTCTCGGAGGAAGCGGGGGCGAGGTGTTGGAGAAGGGATGGTGAACCGTATAAGCTTATGATCAGAGAGGGGGAAGAGGCAAGGATGGAGGTCGAGTACCGGTTGATTTGTGGAGCAGACCAGGTCAAGGATGTGACCTTTGTCATGGGTGGGAAAGGTGACGTGCTGAGTGAGAGAGAAGTTGTCCAGTAAAAAGGCGAATTCAGATGCAAGCTTGCAGGTGGGAGAGTCCATGTGAATATTTAAGTCACCAAGTAGCAGCAGACGTGGGGAGAGGGATGAGGCAAGTGTGAGGAGTTCAGTGAAGTCAGATAGGAAGGAGGGGTTTGGTTTAGGTGGCCGGTAAATGAGGATGACTGTCATGGAGGAAAGGGCTTTGAAGGCGAGGAATTCAAATGATGCTACTGGGGGGAAGGTGAGTTCAGTGATACGGAAATTCTGGTTAAAAATAACAGCTAGGCCACCTCCATGGCGGGAGGGGCGGGGTTTGGAGATGTAATTAAATCCAGGTGGGGATGTTTGATTGAGGGAGAAGAAGACATTGGGTTGTTGCCAGGTCTCAGTGAGCAGAAGGAAGTCCAGAGTGTTGTCAAGGATTAGTTCATGGAGGGCAAGGGCTTTGTTGTTGAGCGACCTGGTGTTGAGGAGGGCAAAGTTGGCATTGTGAGAGGGTGGAGGGATGGGGGCAGGCTGGAGAGATCTGAGGTTGTCCCGGTTGACAGTGCGTGCGGTCAGCTGGGGTGGGGGGTGACGCGGTTGAGGGGGGACAGAGCGTGGTAATGAGCAGACGGATGGAATGGAATGTCCGTGGTTGAAGCAAACAAGCCTGCGCCGAGAGCCTCTGTGGATGTAACGGGGTCGACGCAGAAGTCCAAGCTGTTTAACGACCTGGATGCAGGATGGGATGTGGTTGTTGCAGAAACCAGCCATCTGCAGAGTTGAGTATTTGAGCATGACGGTGAGGGTGCAGAGAGGTTTCCAGCGGTGCAGGTGCAGGCGGAGAGAGTATCCAGTGGTGAGGGAGCAGAGAGGTTGTCCAGCAGAGCGGGTGCAGCGAGGTGTCGAGCAGTGAGGGAGCAAAGAGGTTGACCAGCAATGCAGATGCAGCGAGGTGTCCAGCAATTGAGGGAGCAAATAGGTTGTCCAGCAGAGCAGGTGTAGAGGTAGTCCAGTAATGAGGGTGCAGAGGTTGTCCAGCAGTGCAGGTGCAGAGAGTATCCAGCGGTGCGGGTGTAGAGAGGTTGTCCAGCAGTGCAGGTGCAGAGAGTATCCAGCAGTGCAGGTGTAGAGAGGTTGTCCAGCAGTGCAGGTGTAGAGAGGTTGTCCAGCAGTGCGGGTGTAGAGAGGTTGTCCAGCGGTGCAGGTGCAGAGATGATCCAGGGAGGTGTCCAGCGTCGATGGTGCACAGGCACAGGCACAGGTACAGGCAGGTAGGTAACAGTTAACAGGTAGGTAACAGACAGCGGGCGAAGAAGCGGCGAACAGTCAACGCCAGCGTCCTCTCCGGGCAGCGTGCAGGGATTCTAGCGGTTCTGGCGGCTAGCTGTATAGGCCGCAGGGGGACGATCGTTCAACGGCTGAAAACGGCCAAAAAAGACCACAGACCACCTCAACTGGAGTGACCCTCCAGTGGTCCCACGACAGGTGGTAGATCAAGACCTCGTCCGGGATGAAAATATACCGCAGTCGGCAATTGAAGGAGATGAAGCCGATTGGCGGTAAGGGACCGTTGTTAATTTGAAATTGTGTGTGTGTCTGGGTCTGGGTTCGTGCCGGCCACCAGCCTCCTCCCGTCCCACTCACCTCGACGGCGGAGGTAAGCTGAAGCTGGTAGAGGGTGAGGGAGACGAGACTTCCACTGGTGACGCCGCCCTCGGCCACCAGCGGCCCCACCGTAGCACAGCACACACACCTTCAGCAGCAGCCCCGACAACTGCAGGAGGCAGCAGCAGCAACATGAGAGGCAGCACCGGGGCACCAGCCCGACTACCCCAACCCCACAGAATCACCCCTCACCCCCCATCCGACTTCCCCTCACCCCCACAGCCCAACCTCCCCTCACCCCCACAGCCCAACCTCCCCTCACCCCCAGAGAATCAATCCACACCCCCTTCACTGCCCGAAATCCCCTCACTCCCTCACACCAGATATTCACCCCTCACCCCACGACACCCCCTCACCCCTCACCCCCAGAGAATCACCCCTCACCCCCACAGCCCAACCTCCCCTCACCCCCAGTGAATCACCCCTCACCCCCACAGCCCGACCCCCCTCACCCCCAGAGAATCACCTCGCCCCCCCGACATGTCCTCACCCCCAGAGAATCACCCTTCAGCCCTCATCCCCCACAACCCGACCTCCCCTCACCCCCTCAACCCGAGAATCACACTTCACCCCCTACCCCCCAGCCCCGACCTCCCCACTCCGCCTAACCACAACCTCATAGAACCACACCCAGTTGCCACAACTCCAGACGCAAATGCCCCACCCCCAGGTGTCTCTCCTCCAGATGCAGACGCACTTCCCCCAGACGCAGATGCCCCTTCTGCAGACGGTCCTCCCGCAGACGACCTTCTCCCAGACGCAGACGCCCCAACCAATATGTTTCTCCTCCAGATGCAGACGTACTTCCCCGTCCCGCAGCACCCGTCCCCCAGATGCCCCGCCCTCACATGCCGCCGCTCACCAGCCGAGGACAGGACCACGAAGACAGCCACGAGGAGGAAGCGTCTGAGATGTGGCGGCTGACAGGACAGCAGTCTGGAGACGTAGGCGGTGGCGGGCTACTCCCGGTGTCTGTGCCCCTGGCATCAGGTGGCCAGTGCCGGCCACGGCTCAGCTGGACGGCTGCCCCCCAGACGGAGCAGCGGCCGCAGGCAGACAGACAGCGCAGTCAGATGTACAACCCCCCACCCCACAGCCGCAGCGCCCCCGCTCTGCACCCAACTGACCGTCACATCCAACATGGCCAGCGGCAGTAGGAACAGTGGCAATGCCACCTTTCTGTAACACAGGCAGCCCGTCACGGGCAGTGTCCACACACCACCCACAGCACCACCAACCCTCTGCCCACCTCCCACTCCCCCGGCCTGCCATTCCCAACCATTTATGCACAGGGCAGGTTTACAGGAATATATACACGCGTATATTTGAATCGTTTCCACCTCATCCCCTCCAGCAACTCCTTCCCTTCACCCGCCTCAAACTCCCCCTCCCTCCCTCACCATCGAGCCCCGCCAACCCTCCAAACACAAGCCCCTTCCCCAACTCCCCCGACTAACTACTTCCACTCACACCCCCTCCAACACCCTCTAGCTGCCTCTCTCCCCCCAAAACCCTCTCAACACCACCCCTTCTCCAACACCCTCCGCACCCGCTCCCATCCCGCTCCTCACCCCTCCAAACCCCACCGTCATTCCCCCGCAATTCTCTCCCCACTCCCCACCTCACTCCATCTTAACACCCCCCCCCCTCCCCGACACGTTTAACCACCCTCTTCGCAGTTGCCTCCCATCCCCCCTTCCCCATGCTGGCCGCCTCCTCTCCCCCCAATTCCACTCCCCGCGCCTCTCCCCTCCCTGGGAGCGGGCGTGGAGGTTGGGGAAAAGGAAAGTGGAGGGAGGGGGAAAGGAGGGAGGGGAGAGGAGGGAAATAGTGGTAGGTGGGGAAGAGGAGAGGGAGGGGTGAAAGGAGGGACTGATGGGAGAGGGAGGGGGAGAGGGGTGAGAAGAGGATGGGTGGAGGGAGAGGGGCAGGGTGGAGAAGAGAGGGGGGCACAGGGGGGAGGGGACATCGGTGGGGAGAGGAGGGGGAGAGGGGAGGGGGAGAGCAGGAGGGTGGAGGGGGCAGAGAGGATGAGAAAGGAGAGGGGGAATGAGAGGTGGAAGAGGAGGGAGGAGAGGGGAGGACAATGGATTGGAGGGGTGGGAGAGGTATAGTGCAGTAGGGGGGTGTATGTGTGTTATGGAGTGGGGTGGACGTGTGTTATCGAGGTGGGGGTGTGTTATGGAGGGGAGTGAGGGGTGGGGTGTGTTATGGAGGGGAGGAGGGGTGGAGTGTGATATGGAGGGGAATTGAGGGGGGTGGGGGTGTGTTATGGAAGGGGTGAGGGGAGGAGGTGTATGGAGTGGGGAGTGAGGGGTGGGGGTGTGTTATGGAGGGGAGTGAGGGGTGGGGGGGTGTTATGGAGGGGAGTGAGGGGTGGGGGTGTGTTATGGAGGGGAGTGAGGGGTGGCGGTGTGTTATGGAGGGGAGTGAGGGGTGGGGGTGTGTTATGAGTGGGGAGTGAGGGGTGGGGGTGTGTTATGGAGGGGAGTGAGGGGTGGGGGTGTGTTATGAGTGGGGAGTGAGGGGTGGGGGTGTGTTATGGAGGGGAGTGAGGGGTGGGGTGTGTTATGGAGTGGGGAGTGAGGGGAGGGGCTGTGTTATGGAGTGGGGAGTGAGGGGTGGGGCTGTTGTGGAAGGGAGGGATGTGTGGACATTGAGGGAATGATTAATATTGGAGGAGGTATATCGTCAATGACATGGGGCAGTGAGACAGGTAAGTCCGGGGCTAGTAGACCTGTACATCGTGGGGATCGGCACGGCAGTGGGGGAGAGGTTACAGTAATACTCGTGACCCGTGACCGGCAGGTCATGTATGATCAGTTCACTGGAGATCTTTGTGCAAGTGAGCCGCTGTGTGTTAGACACAGGGGACCATACGCTACCCCCACCATTCATCACCGCCGCGCTCTACTGTGGAGTTGATTATATTGCACTGTGCACATCTGCTGGATAAAGAGTGTGGAAAAGAACTGCAGATGCTGGTTTAAATCAAAGCTGGACACAAAATGCTGGAGTAACTCAGCGGGACAGACAACATCTCTTAAGATAAGGAATGGGTGACGCTTTGGATTGAGACCTTCTTCAGACTCAATACATCACACAGGATAAAGCGAACACCCGGTACATAATACCCCCGCCCTCTCTCCCCCGCCTTCTCCTTCATTGCCCTTCCCCCATTGCCCTCCCCCATTGCCCTCTCCCCCTTGCCCTCTCCACCCGCCCTCTCCCTATTGCCCTCTCCCCATTGCCCCTTCCCCCCGCCCTCTCCCCATTGCCCCTTCCCCCCGCCCTCTCCCCATGGCCCTCCCTATTGCCCTCTCCCCATTGCCCTCTCCCTATTGCCCCTCCCCCCGCCCTCTCCCCATTGCCCCTTCCCCCCGCCCTCTCCCCATTGCCCCTTCCCCCCGCCCTCTCCCCATTGCCCCTTCCCCCCGCCCTCTCCCCGTTGCCCTCTTCCCATTTCCACCTCCCCCCCGCCCTCTCCCTATTATATCAGTGATTGTAGGACAAAAGTATGGAGGAGAGAAGGAACTGCCAAAGATCCAAAGCATACCAGCTCATCTGTGAAACGGTGGTGGGGGTGTTATGGCCTGGGTATGTTTGGCTGATGAAAGTATTGACTCGCTTATCTTCAATGATGATACAACAGCTGATGGTAGTAACATAATGAATTCTGAAATGTATAGATATATCATATCAGCTCAAGTTCAAACACATGCCTGAAAACTCATTGGCCGGCGGTGCATTCTACAGCAAGACAATGATTCCAAACTTACTGCTAAAGCAAGAAATGAGTTTTTCAAAGCCAAGAAATGGTCAATTCTTTTAATTTTTAAAATTTTATTTATTAGAAGTGAGAACAATGCATTGGTACAAAAACGATGTTAACATATTACATTCTCTGTACAACTTCCCTTTTTTAAGAGAGAAGTGAGAAAGGAGAGAAGAAAAAGAGGTTGTGAAAAGTGAAGAGTAGATTAATGAGCGTGAGTGAAAAACCAATAAGGAAAAAGTGAAGGAAAAGGAATAAGTGATCTGAAACCAATTGAGCATGCCTTTTATACGCTGAAGAGAAAACTGAAGGGGACCAGCCCCCAAAACAAGCATTAGCTAAAGATGGCTACAAAACAGGCCTGGTGGAGCATCACCAGAGAAGACACCCAGCAACTGGTGATGTTCATGAATCGTAGACTTCAAGCAGTTATTGCATGCAACGGATATGCAACAGAATACTAAACATGACTACTTAATTTACATGACATTGCCGTATCCCAAATACCATGGTGCCCTGAAAGGGGGAGATTCTGTATAAACACTGCTTTAAGATATACATGGTGAAACAAAAATATATAAGAATCGTCTTTATTAAAATCTGACAATATGCACTTTAACCACGTGTTTTTTTTCTATTAAAAATCTCAAATTGTGGAGTACAGAGGCAAAAAAATCAATGATGGGTCTTTGTCCCAAACATTATGGAGGGCACGGTAAACTAAACGTAGCTGTCTCAGAGCTGGTTCACTGATGTATGGTGCAATTCGAGTACCTTCTTTACTTCTATGCTATTTTGAAAGGAAGGTTTAAATTCTATCGTAATTTGAAGCATATCACAGATATTCATCAAAGTGTTAAATTGGAGACCCGCTGCAATATGGTCATGGTGCGTATGAATGAGATACAAAACGCACTTCTATACGTTCAGCTAAAGATCAGAAGAAACACCCATTGCATCCATTCCAGACTTCTGTTCATTGCTCGTTCAGCAAGATGGCCCAGATTGGTCTGAGGACAAGTTTGTTTCCAGGCTGACATCCTTCATTATGCGAGCTGCACTGAGAGTGCTGATGAAGTCCTCTCGGATCGAATCAGTGAGCCCAATGCGGCCAAGTCTACAACAGTGAGAGAGAGAGAGACAGAGATATATATATATATTAGTGGAGAGGGAGAGTCTCAGCACCAGTTTTAAGTAACAATTCTGCAATAGTAAGAAACAGGGCAACACAGTCATGTGATGCCTCTCACATTCTACCTACCCTAGCTTCTCTATTTTGCATTCTGGATTCACCAGGGCTGCATTCAACGCTTTAATTCCAGAATCTCCCAATTTATTATCATTCAGGTACAACCCCGTCAGAGAGTCGTTTGTGGTGATGGCAGCTGCGAGATCCTCGGTACAGGACTGCGTGAGACCATTATTATTCAATCTAGTGATCATAGGAGCAAATGTTCATCACTATTATAAAGAAAGACATGTTTATATATTGAACCTTTAATAATTGAACTTTTAATAATTCCCACGTTATATCATAATCGTAGATTCTTAGTCATATTGCATGGAAACAGATGCTTCGGGCAACTTGCCCATGCCGACCATAATACACTTGTCCCACCATTCAGTGTTTGGGCCATGTCCCTCAAACCTTTCCTATCTAAATTAGGGCGTTAGAGATCGCCCAGATCTACAGTATACTTAGTCAGCTGCTTACCGCAGTTCCTGGATGTTACATTCTGTGTCCTTCAGTGCTTCAGACAGCACTCGCACCCCTGCATCTCCCAGTTTATTATCACCCAGTGACAGTTCGGTCAATGAAGGTGTGGTGCTGAGAGCAGACGCCAGATCCTGAGCGCAAGATGCTGTGAGGTGATTACTACTTAGACTGGAGGAGACATAGAGGAAAGACAAAATTAAACACGTTTTAAAAAGAAAATAAAGTAGGTGATTGAGTTTGATACACGGAATTGTTGTCGAAGAGAAGAGTTACACAATATATACTCTACTGCCTTTAGACATTAAATATCTGAATGATTAAGGGTTTATTGCAATCTTCCGCTATTCAATCTGACTCACCCCAACTCCTGGATGTTACAGTCCGAATCTCTGAGAGCCACAGACAACATTTTTACTCCCGAATCTCCCAGCGTATTCTCACCGAGATCCAGTTGCGTCAGCGAAATGTTTGCATTCAGAGTGGAGGCAATATCTCGTGCACTGGAGTCGGTAAGTTGGTTGTTGTTCAGACTAAAGCGACATATAAAATAAAGATTATGAAGGCAAGAATATCACTATGCACGGCATCAATCAAGCTACAACCTGGAACATTATAATATGTGCATAAAGCTGGATTAACTCAACGGGACAGGCAGCATCTCTGGTGGGAAGAATGGGTGACGTTTTGGATCAAAACCCTTCTTTAGACTAGTCGGGGGGAAAGCAAGAAACATCACACAAACCTGGTCTCCATGAATGCTGTCTGTCCCGCTGAGTTACTCCAGATTGTGTGTCCATCTTCGGTTTAAATCAGCATCTGCAGTTCCTTCCTACATATATTGGCTTGGTAAGACTTATACATAACTTATACATAAACGTTATTATAGTTATCAGAATCATCCGTAATCTACTTACCTCAATTTCTGTATTTTACAATCAGGATCCATGAGGGCTCTAGACAACACTTTTACTCCTGAGTCCCCCAAGTAGTTCTCACCCAAATTCAGTTTAGTCAGCGAGGGGGTTGCACAGAGAGCGTCGGCGAGATCCTCGGCACAAGAGTCAGTGAGGCCGTTGTCTTCTACTCTAGTGTGATAAAATAAAAATAAATAATCGGATTATTAAATGAAAGCCATGAATATTGGTAAAGTCCGTGCGAATTATTGACGTCTTATTATTACACAATAGAGGATAGGACTATGGAGACTTATTCAGCCTATAATTTCAGAGGAGCTTGTGAATTTCTAATCTCATGCGGGTAGGCACATACCTCAGTTCCTGTATTTGACAGTCTGAGTCGTTCAGAGCCGTAGTCAGTCGTTTCATTCCCCGATTTCCCAGCTTATTATGACCTAGGTCCAGTTCCTTCAGCGAACGGCTTCTACGAAGAACGGTAGCGTGTTTCTCGGCTGGAGAACATGTGAAACCGTTGTTCTTCAGACTGGGAATAAAATAAATAACAGCAGAAGAAACAAAGAGACAAATAGAAAGATTGCTAAATTTGGTTCAAACAGATGCCGAGTTACATAGCAATCAGGTACGTCATTGGATCTCTGAGAATGTCCTACCACAATTTCTGTATTGTACAATCCGTCTCTACCAGAGCGGCAGACACGAGCTCCACTCCAGTATCTCCTAGTTCATTATCACCCAAGTCAACCTCCGTCAGTGAGCGATTTGTGCAGAGAGCGCAGGCGAGTTCCTCAGCACAAGCAGAAGTGAGATCATTCTTATTCAGGCTGATGGTGGAAACGTAAGCAGAAAAAAATCAGAATGGGATGTCGGGAAGGTTACACAATGGGTTATTGATTATGATAGTTGGCCGGTTAAAGGTTAGCGCTGGGCCATACTGTTTTATGATATCTCATTTACGATCGCGTACTTACCGTAGTTTTTGTAGTTTGCACTCGCGGCGCCCCAGAGCCGCAGACAATAGTTTTACTCCGCAATCCCCTAGTTTGTTATAACCCAGCTCCAGCTCCTTCAGCGGCGAGGTTGCAGTGGTAAGCGAGACCAGATCTTCAGCACAGCAATGTGTAAGATTATTATCTGCAAGTCTGAAGTGCAAAATAAACAAAGTGAGAGCGGAAAAATAAAGAGTGCCGAGTGCGGGACAGGAAAGAGAGCAACGGAATTATTATGAACAAAGTATACATTATAAAAGAGAATCACTAAGAACTTTTGAGTCATATATAACAGCGACAGCCCTTTCGACCCACCTACACCACATCGACCTCGTTTTCGCATCTACGATCGCTCTATCTGAAAGGGTTCAACCGAAACCCCCAGAAATTTTCGAACTCATGTTCCCGTCGCTATTATTTCTTGTAATATGACCTGCCTCACCTGGAAGCTTGATTCCTATACCTACCACACTCTGAGTGAAAAATGGCTCACTCTTTCCTGTTACATTGTTGCCCTCTCATATTAACGCTATGCCCATCGTTTTTTCATTTCCCTTCCCGTCGGAAATAAAACTTTGTAGCTTCACCCTGTTTTGTTCGCCTCATGACATTATACACTTGCATAAGATCACCAGTGAACATCCAAGAAATAAAGACAGCCTGACGACCCTTTCCCTGTAGCTATGGACCTCGAATCCTGCCTACATCATCACGAATCTTCCCACATTCCAAAGACGTGCGGATTTGCAGGGCAATTGACTTCTGTAAATTGTCCCCAGAGTGTAGGATGTAAATAATCTACCCGAAGATTTTTGGTCGGGTCGGACTCGATGGCCGATGTCGCAGTAAATGGCGGGGCTTGAGGAAGTGAAGTAGTTCAGAGCGAACTTGCAGCACAGCTTCATAGTTCCATGAAAGTTGCGTCAAAAGTTTCACAAGTAAAGCAGCAGCATTTTTGCAAGGAGGCTGACTGCAGGGTAAAGATTCAACTAGGATGCCATGAGGATGGGAAGCAGAGCAACAGGTCAGCAAATAGATGGGTTGATGCGGAAGTGGATTATAAGGCATGACATTATCTATGGAAGGACAGGCAGGAAGAGGTTCATGGTTATGTGGAGAATGAAGGACTGAAGTATGTTTACTTCAATGCAAGGCCTATTGTGCGTAGAAGCTCATGAGCCTCGTCACTGGACCAATGCCTGGAATGATGATATCGTGGCCAATGTATAAATTTGGTTGCAAGAGGGACGTGATTGGCAGTTGTGCATGCCTGGGATTCGATGTTTTAGATGGCTACAAAGGAGACGATGCTTTATAGTTCCGGTAGAATATAACGGCGGTCTGCAGAGATGGCCTACTGGAGGGTACATCTACTGAAGCATTCTGCGTTCATGTCAACAATAAGAAAGGAGCAATGACTTCAATGGCATTATATTACTTGCCACCCAACAGTTAGTGAGAGATGGGTGATCAGATAGGCGGACAGATTAAGGAAGGATGCTAGAACCATCGGTTTGACATAGTGGGTGAATTTAACTGCCCCAATATTGACTGGGGCATACACGGCTCAAGAGGATTAGATGGGCAAAAATATGTAAGCTGTATCTAAATTTTCCTTAAACAGACTGAGGGTATTTAGACTTGGCGAGGGATCATACTGGATCTTGTATTGGGAAACGGGACTGTTATGTGTCTGATGTAAGAAACATAGAAACATAGTAACATAGAAAATAGGTGCAGATATATGCCATCCAAAATAAGTTCCCCTTACCGTCTTTCCCCCCATATCCCTTGATTCATTTCGCAATACGAGCTAAATCTAACTCTCTTGAAAACTCTCTCTTGCGGTGGAAGATGAATTTTGGATATAGTGTTCACTACTCCCTAATTTACCTTGCATTTCCGCTGACTAGTCTGAAGGAGGGTCTCGACCCGAAATGTCACCCATTCCTTCTCTCCAGAGATGTTGCCTGTCCCGCTGAGTTTCTCCAGCATGTTGTGTCTACCTTTCCTAAGTTCAAATACAGTTTTGTATGGGGAGACATCGGGATGTTGGAGTATGTTACTTAATAGGGGCAAGGCAGTTTACCGCTCAAGGATAAAGGAGGGAATATATGTTTTGAGCCGGAGAACGTCGTATATGAGCAAACTCGTCGAAGGTAGGCTCATGGAGAGCAGGGTGTAGAAAATACGAATATGTAAGGCCAGTTTCAAATCGAGCGGGCGTCAATGCTTAGGGTCTTCAAAAGCATTAAACTCCCCGGTGCCTAATAGTACCTATCTCAGGTTATTGAAGAAACAACACGGGACATTGTGGGGACATTAAGAACGATTCTTGGTTCTGTTCAGGCCACAAATGAGAGCCCAGCAGACGGAATAATTATCATTGCGTTTCTATTGTTTAAGAAGGAAAGTAAAAAGGAATCCAGGGAACCATAGGACAATGAGTCTGAACTCAGGGCTAGTGAAACTGCAGGAGAGATTTCCTGGAGATAGGATTTACTGTAGCGTGTGTCTTGGAATAAAGCACGGAGTCGTGTTTAGAGAGAGACACTTTTTATTCTGATCCTCCCGGTTGTAGGGAAGACCAAACGAGAGAAAGATGGCACCCAAACCCCAGCCTTTAAAGCCTCCGGCTAAGGGCCGCCTCCGGACTGAACCACTCCTGTGCCGAGGGGTTCGACACTAAGGTGGCACGACCCTTGGGAGCCGCCACAGGACCCCCCCCCCAGAACCAGAGGCACGAAACGCACCGGCGGGCGAACGACCCGGCCGGCCCGTGTGCGGAAGTTAGCCGCTCGTGGGGCTTGCGGAGGCATAGGTGGAGGGACAGGACGAGGGACCGGCGGGAGGACAGGTGGAGTGACAGGCGGAGGGAGCCGTGAAGGGGGGCGCCCTCGGGGCCGAGGTTGGGCAACCAGCACCGGCTGGTCAATGTCCAGGTGTGCCGGCTTCAAACCGGTCGATCGACACTGCCTCCGGCCGGCCCCCCATGTCCAGGACAAAGTCGACTGCCCGTGTTCCAGCACTCGGAACGGACCCTCGTACGGCCTCTGGAGTGGAGTCCGGTGGGCATCACGGCGCAGGAAGACGTACGGGCAGTCCCTGAGGGCTGATGGCACGTGTGGGCGAAATGTCCCATGGCGGGACGTCGGGACGGGTGCGAGCCTGCCAACTTGCTCGCGAAGGCGCTGTAGGGTGGATGAGGGCGTTCCCTGCTGCCCCGGCGCCGACGGCACGAACTCCCCGGGCACCGTGAGTGGCGACCCGTAAACGAGCTCCGCCGATGATGAGCCCAAGTCCTCTTTGGGAGCAGTCCGGATGCCCAGCATGACCCACGGCAACTCGTCCATCCAGTCCGGGCCGGAGAGTCGTGCCTTCAGTGCTGCCTTCAGCTGCCGGTGGAATCTCTCCACCAGACCGTTAGCTTGCGGGTGGTAAGCCGTGGTGTGGTGTAGCCGCACCCCCAGCAAGTGAGCCATGGCTGACCACAGCTCGGAGGTGAACTGTGGCCCCCGGTCTGAGGAGATGTGCGCCGGCACCCCGAAGCGAGCAATCCAGTGCGCGGACAACGCACGAGCACACGTATCCGTTGAGGTATCGGTCAACGGAATGGCCTCCGGCCACCGCGTGAAGCGGGTCCACCATTGTAAGCAGGTGGGTGATGCCCCGGGACGGCGGGAGAGGCCCTACAATGTCTATGTGGATATGGTCGAACCGCCGGTGAGGTAGACCAAACTCCTGGAGTGGCGCACGGACATGGCGCTGGATTTTTGCCGTCTGGCACGGAATGCAGGTGCGAGCCCAATGGCCAACCTGCTTGCGCAGACCGTGCCACATGAAACGAGCAGCCACTAGTGCCGTTGTCGCCCGGATTGATGGGTGAGCCAGTCCGTGGATCACCTCGCACACCCTCCGGCGCCAGGTGGCAGGGACGATGGGGCGCGGCTGACCGGACGACACATCGCACAGGATTGTTTCTCCCCCAGGACCGAGAGGGACATCCTCAAGGCGGAGGCCGGAGATGGTAGTCCGGTAGGCGGGCACCTCATCGTCCGTGAGCTGTGCCGCCGCCAGAGCAGAATAGTCCATACCGGGCGCCACCTCGAACACGGCGTTGATAGCGGGCCGGGACAATGCGTCGGCCACCCGGTTGTCTTTCCCCTTGATGTAGCAGATAGATGTAGTGTACTCCGATATATAGGCCAATTGCCGCTGCTGACGTGCGGACCAGGGATCGGAAACTTTCTGCAGGGCGAAAGTGAGCGGCTTATGGTCGGTGTAGGCGGTGAACGGGCGGCCCTCCAGGAAGTAACGAAAATGGCGCACGGCCAGGTACAGAGCCAGGAGCTCACGATCGAACGCGCTGTACTTGGTCTGCGCACGGTTGAGATGCCGACTGAAGAAGGCCAGGGGCCGCCAACCTCCGCCCGTCAGCTGATCCAGCACAGCACCAACCGCCGACTCCGAGGCGTCCACCGTGAGAGCAGTCTGGGCATCTCCCCGCGGGTGTACCAGCAGTACGGCCCGAGCAAGGGCCTCCTTCGCGCCGTCGAAAGCTGCCTCCGCCTCGTGGGTCCACTCAACGCTTTTGTGCTGCCCACCCGCCAGAAGTTGATACAGGGGCCGCATGATGTGGGCCGCGGATGGCACGAAACGATGATAAAACGCCACCATGCAGACAAATTCCTGCAGGCCACGCACCGTGCGTGGGCGGGGAAACCGGCGGATGGCGTCGACCCTGTCAGGCAGGGGAACCGCGCCTTGCGCAGTCACGCGGTGGCCGAGGAAGTCAATTTCATTCACCCCAAAACGGCACTTGTCCAGGTTGATGGCCAAACCATGCTCGCTGAGCCGCTGACAGAGCTGTCGAAGGTGAGCACAGTGTTCCTGTTGCGAGCGGCTGGCCACCAGGATGTCGTCCAGGTACACGAACACGAAATCGAGGCCGCGACAAACCCCGTCCATGAGGCGCTGAAAGGCCTGTGCTGCGTTTTTGAGGCCGAACGGCATCCGAGTAAACTCGAAAAACCCGAATGGCGTGATGATCGCCGTCTTCGGCACGTCATCCGGGTGAACTGGGATCTGATTATAACCCCGTACCAAATCCACTTTGGAAAAAATCGTGGCCCCAGCCAAATGGGCCGTGAAGTCCTGGATGTGGGGTACGGGGTATCGATCCGCTGTTGTTGTCGCGTTCAACCGTCGGTAATCCCCACATGGCCGCCAGCCCCCGCTTGACTTGGGGACCATGTGGAGTGGGGACGCCCAAGGGCTGCTTGAAGGGCGGACGATCCCCAAGGCCTCCATCGTGCGGAATTCCCGCCGTGCCAGACGCAGTTTATCTGGTGGCAGTCGCCGTGGTGGGCCGGTAGTCGGGATATAATGCAACACTCCGTGGCTGGGGGTTGCTGATTGAAACTGCGGAGTGAGAATGTCAGGGAACGCAGCCAAGATACGTGCAAATCGGGAGTCCACGGACGCCAGTGGCCGTCCCACCGGTTGATCCACACGCAACGTGATCGGCTCCATCGTAGTGGCGTTGATCAAACGCTGACGTCCGACGTCCACCATGAGGGAATGCGCCCGGAGGAAATCGGCCCCGAGCAATGGTTGGGAGACGTCGGCAATGGTGAAGCTCCATGAGAAATGGCAGGAGCCGAGCACGATGGGAACCATCCGCAGTCCATATGTGCGGATGGGGCTGCCGTTCGCCGCGGTGAGGACGGGCCCCCGCTTACCGGAACGAATGTCGGCCAGCGAAGGGGGCAGGACGCTGAGCTCCGCTCCTGTATCCACGAGGAAGCGGGTCCCGGAGCGCCGATCCCAGGCAAAAAGGCGATGAATTTGGCCGGCCGCCGCGGGGACTATTGGCAGCCGGCCCAGGCGTTTCCCGGGAATGTGCATGGCTGGCGGCATTGTTGTGCTGCAGCACCCCAGCGTTGATGGTAGTAGCACCAACGTCTCCTGTTGGAGTCACTTGGAGCTTGCCTGCTCCTGCTGGTGGTGCCTGCAGCTTGCTGGCGCTGGGCTGCAGGTGCAGTACCCCTCACTGCCGCTGGGGGCGATCGTACGGGCCGTCGGGCTGGAGCTGTCACTCCTTCCACATCTCCCCCGCCCCACCGGGGGAATTCGGGAGCTGCTGGGGTGACATCATCGGCGTACCTGCTGACGGCGAGCGCGTTGACGTCATCAGGGCGCGTCGACCTCAGCGCGACCCCGTCTCTGCTGACGCCCAGCGCGCTGACGTCATCAGGGCGCGCCATCCACAGGGCGTCGGCGCGCCTTCCGAGGGCCCGAAGGTCGGCAAACGAGACGTCGGTGAGCTGCAGACGAACGTAGGCCGGCAGCAGATGCAGGTATGTATACTCAAACATCAGGCACGGCGTGTGCCCGTCTAGTAGAGCCACCATCTCCTTTAGGAGGGATGATGGCCGCCGTTCGCCTAGGCCAGCCATATGCACGAGCCTACCAGCACGCTCCATCCTACTCAGTCCGTAAATCTGGAGCAGGAGCTCTTTCAGGCCGAGGTATTTATCATTGTCCGGGGGGTCTGCGAGGAAGTCCGTGACCTCTTCAGCCGCATCCTGGTCGAGGGCTCCCACCAGGTAGTAGAAACGGGTGGCATCGACCGTGATGCCCCGCAGGTTGAACTGGGCCTCCGCCTGCTGGAACCAGATGAGCGGCCGGGTGGTCCAGAACTTGGGCAGTTTAACGGAGACCGCGTCCAGAGACAGGGCCAGGCCGGCCTGTGAGGAGGTAGGGCTTTCTCTGTTCTCCATCATGACGCCAATGGAGCGTCGGGGTCACCAATGTAGCGTGTGTCTTGGAATAAAGCACGGAGTCGTGTTTAGAGAGAGACACTTTTTATTCTGATCCTCCCGGTTGTAGGGAAGACCAAACGAGAGAAAGATGGCACCCAAACCCCAGCCTTTAAAGCCTCCGGCTAAGGGCCGCCTCCGGACTGAACCACTCCTGTGCCGAGGGGTTCGACACTAAGGTGGCACGACCCTTGGGAGCCGCCACATTACTATCATTTGGGAGCGAATTGGGTAATTAGGCATAGGTAGCTCAGGTTTGTAAGGGCATGCCGTGCGCGTCTACTTAATTAGAGCAAGGCAGATGTTTTATGTCACTGGGCTGGAGCTTAGGAGGGTAGACAATCAGAACTGAGGTTTTGAGGAGCTGATAAAGCAGGTTGATGAAAGTAGGCCAGTAGATGTTGTACATGTGGACTTCGGTAAGGATTTTGATGAACTGTCTACGCTACCACCTACTTTGGTGTCATCTGCAAACATTCTAATAATGACTTGTCATTCTTATTCAAATCGTTGGTCTATAATACAATGGGTGCAGCACTTGCCCCCTATACACATGCGTCCTCAGAGACATCCAGTCCAAAAAGTAGACTTACACCACTACCCTCTGCTTTCTTCGATGAAGTCAATTCTCTATACCATTATCTAGCTCTCCTTGCATACCAGCTGACCCAATCGTCCCGAGCAGCATACCATGCGGAATCTAATCATAGTCTAGCTGAAGTCCACCTGAACAAAATCCACAGCTTTGCAGTCATCAGTCCTTTTGGTTATGTTTTTAAAAAGCTCAATCAAATCCGGAAGATACGATCGTCCATGTTGAAAACAACGCTGAATCACCCTATCAGCCTAATTCTGTCCAAATACATTGACATGCCTTAGAGATCCTTCGGAACGATCTTCAGTAATTTATTTACCACTGATGTAGAGATGACTGATCTATAGTTCCAGGCATTTTCTCACAATTCTTATTAAGTAAATGCACAACACAAGTCAAACTCCAGTCGCCCCGCACCCCACCCGAGCCTAACCATGACACATGATTCTCAGCAAGGGTTCAAGTCTTGTAAGATTGAAGGAGGAATAAAACAAGCGAAAATGAGCGAAGGATAAAAAGAAGTAAGAGTGAATTAACAGAGAAATAAGAGTGAGCGTGGGGGTAAATAGAGAAGTGAGAGACAAAAGAAAGAGGTAGGCGGTGTTCCTAGTGAACAATAGAGTAAGGACATGCTCGGATAGCAATTGAGAGATGGATTAGAGAAAGCGTCAAGTTCAAGTTCAAGTGAGTTTATTGTCATGTGTCCCTGTATAGGACAATGAAATTCTTGCTTTGCTTAAGCACGAATTTCATTGACCTATACAGGGACTTGTCGAGAGGAATAGAGCCAGAGGCACAATTAAACTATAACAAGACAGAGCAGGAGAAACAGCACGAGATGGTTGGGAAGGTGAGAATGGAGAAAAGAGAAGATACATTGTGACGCGTGGTGGCAATACAGTAAAATGAAACAGGTTGGTGGTGAGAAATGAGAGAGACAGAAGAAACGGAAATAATGGTGAGAATGCAACAGTGAAAATGGAAATGGCGCCGGGGGGGGGGGGGTGGGGGGGGGGGGGGGGGGGGTGGGGGGGGGGGGGGGGGGGGGGTGGGGGATACAGAATAGACCAAGAGAAATAAGTTCGAAGTTTAAGAGAAAGAAACGGTAGTGAGAATAATAAACAGAGCTGAGCAGAAAAGGTAACAAGGCAGGTAATTAGTGTGGAAGTCGGAGGGGAGAGAATGAAGAGGAACGGAGAGAAGGAGACGTGAGCAACGGATAAATGGCAGGGAATTATTCATGGGAATGAGAAGAGAGATGAAATAAAAATGATAAATGGGAAGGAGAAGGAGGCATATGAGAGGAGCAAGAGAAGTCGGAGAAAGATTGGATTCAATTAAAAACGAATGTGATTACAATCAAAACTAGGAAATCTTTGAAAGAGAAAAATAAAGGGAATGCGCATAGAGATAAAAATAAGAAGCATGAATGGAGATCATAAATAGAAATGAGAAAAAGGGAAAGACACAGCGTGTAGAGAATACGAACAGGAGAGAAAAGACATAGAGATGGAAGCTAGAGAGAAAATACGAAAGAATGAAAAACGAGGAGCAAAAGAAAAAACAGAATGGATAAAGAAACATTTAAAGGGAAATGGTAAATTAAATGAAGTATGAAAAGCAGGATAAAATAAAATTAAAATAAGACAATATTGTGGCAGAGTGGAAGCACATTGATTTACATCGGCTCGCACATTAATACATTTAGCTACTGAAATATCCACTCACGCAACACACACGGTCTCACAACCAGTTCTTACCCGACAGTTTGTGTTTTTGACTTGGAGTCAGTCAGTATCTTCGACAGTATTTTTATTCCAGAATCTCCCAGGTTATTTCCTTCTAACCTGAACGCATATAGACAAATGTTGTGAAATAATTATGAAGGACTAATAGATCGGGTGATTGCACAGATTAATAGATTAAAGATTAATAGAACATGACGTCTGTCGTTAACATAACAAATGTGGCTGTACATTCAGTTCAATTAAAATTATACTTATGAAGAAAAGTTTTAAATGCTTTTATCGAATACGTTTAATTGCATCTCCGTCGTACAGGATTCACTGGCCATCTCAAATATACTCCGTAGTGGTGGCAGTCATGATCGCAGATGACCATGTAATATACATTAGAAGTATTAGCGATAAAATTACAGTTTAAACCACTCAGTGAATGCAAGGTCTTGTTCGTGAATTTGCGTTAGGAATAAGTCTGTCCCTAACCCCGAAATATATAGTTTGAAGCTAAATTGCAGGTAAACCGGTACCATAGAGTAATTTCGATCGATATGTTAGTATTGGGTCTCAATTGCCATTAAATGCGTTATTCATAGAAAGCAAAGGAACATAGTGAATAGCACGTGCTGTGTGTAACTGTGACTCCATTTGCCTTAATTAGTATGTGTTTATTTGTGAATGCTTCCTTTTCGTGAGAAATAAAACGCCTTCCCCATTAAGAATTGTAGAAACCACTAACTAGAATCAGTACGCGGAGAATACTGCCAAATTCGGTACCCTAGTTTATTTGTAGTGCAGTGTTTCACAGGCAAAATAAATAAAGAAACAGTGATATTATGAAAGTATTGCTGTAGATTTCGATAATAATGAAATAAAGAAATAAAAATTCACCTCAAGACTTGGCACTTGTGTAGTACCGCCTCAAGACGCAGCATCCCTTCGTATTGAATGCAGCAATTGCGAAGATCAAGCTCGTTTATTGTGCGACAGAGTCCAATGGCGTGCGAAAGCACTGCACAGTCAATTGGTGTGAGTGATAATGCCTTCTTTGCATCCGCATCTCCAAATGTAAGTCTTGGTACTGATCCCAATGTGGCTTGTGCAACTGCAGGATTCTGACACTCAAACAGATAGTGCAATGTGTTTAACAGATTCCTTTTGCCCCTTTCACTCCATGAGCTTCCAATCTGATTATCCACGTTCTCCTTCACCCAATCAATCACTTGGTGGATGCTTTCCTCAGGAAATTGATCCACAAACTCCATCAGCGGTTTAGATGATCCTGGGGAGGAGAGGCCAGCAACGAAACGGAGAAATACCTCAAACCGCCCATCTTTCGCGCTGTGGGCTTCAGTGAGGAGTTTCTTGATATCCCCTGGATATGGACATAGGAATAGTGCGAGTGCGGCTACAAACTCCTGGATCGTGAGGTGCGGGAAGGTGTACACCACCCGAGAGCCAGTGGTAACTGTCTCCCGAAGTTCCACCAAGAACCCGGACAAAACCTGGGAAGGCTGTAGATTGTGCTTCATCAAATCTTCATTTTGAAACACAATTTTCTTCTCAGACACTCCGATGAACGCCATCTGACCAACTCTCAATAACACGTCACAAACATTCTCAGTCTCTGAGCTGTGTTTTTTCAAGATGTTGTAAACATAGTAGGAATACAGTTGGGTAATTGTCTTGGGTATTAGCTTCAGGTCTCTGCCTTTATGCATGAAGAAAGGGCCCAGTGTAAGTCCCAAGATGCAGCAGTATGAGGGGTTGTAGCTCATGGTGTATAGGATCTCGTTCTCCTTCACGTGTTTGAAAACAGCTTCTGCCACCGCCCGATCTCCAAAAAAACGGTTGAAATATTCCTTCCTTTGCTCACCTACAAATCCCAGGATTTCAACCCAAACATTAATGTCAGCTTGTTCTAGTAAATTTAGTGAGGCCGGGCGTGTGGTCAACAGCACTGAACATCCTGGGAGCAACTTGCGCTGGATTAAGCTATACACTATATCAGAGACTTCACACGGCCACTCGGGATCGAGGCACATGTGTTTGGGCTCTGTCACTCCCCCTCTGTCAGCGAAATCAATAAAACCATTGAATTCATCAAAACCATCAAAGATAAACAACAAAACAGTTGGATTCTTCCAAAGCTCTTCCAGAAGTGTCGCCAGGTAAGGATAGGAATTTAATATCAAATCTTTCAACGTCACTTTGCTCCTTATGCTATTCAGGTCGCGGAATTTAAAACTAAAAACAAATTGGAAGTATGGGTAGATGGTTCCTGTCGCCCAATCATGAATTATCTTCTGCACTAATGTTGTTTTACCAATGCCTGGGACTCCACAGGCAACCGCTGAACACCCCGTATTAAGTACCACAGCATCGCTAGTTGACCTCTCCATCAAACGCATTTCCCCAGTAAAACTGCTCCGAAATAACTGATCAATTCGTGTCTTTTCCAATTCTCTCTGGAGATGCTGTTCTCGACATTCTTCGTGTTCTTTCCCGCGTGACAAGAGTTCGTGTTCCACGAGCTTCCACTGACGTAATGGAGAAATAATTGTCAGTTCAGTATATCGGTCACCCAGCTGCGAAATCTCAATCTTCTCCGACGTCAGGATTGTTTTCAATTCAAGCATCTCACTTAGCACCCGGAGGTTTTCTTTGTGTTTCATCTGAACATCTTTGATGAGACAAAACAGAGATTTACCACATCGATGGTTTGTAAATTACAATGCTATTTTAAGGCTGTGGCGGGACCAATGGCAGATAATATTACTCCTAGTCATTGGTACTCAACTGGTCGTTAAATGTAATATTGCTTTTAAGCAAGGATTTGAGGATAGGAGCAGGAAGGTGCTGCTGCAGTTGTACAGGGTCTTGGTGAGACCACACCTGGAGTATTGCGTACAGTTTTGGTCTCCAAATCTGAGGAAGGACGTTATTGCCATAGAGAGAGTGCAGAGAAGGTTCACCAGACTGATTCCTGGGATGCCAGGACTTTCTTATGAAGAAAGACTGGATAGACTCGGATTGTACTCGCTAGAATTTAGGAGATTGAGGGGGGCTCTTATAGAAACTTACAAAATTTTCATGGGATTGGACAGGTTAGATGCAGGAAGATTGTTCCCGATGTTGGGGAAGTCCAGGACAAGGGGTCACAGCTTAAGGATAGAGGGGAAATCCTTTAGAATCGAGATGAGAAAAACATTTTTAACGCAGAGAGTGCTGAATCTCAGGAACTCTCTGCCACCGAAGGTAGTTGAGGCCAGTTCATTGGCTATATTTAAGAGGGAGTTAGACGTGGACCTTGTGGCTAGAGGGATCAGGGGGTATGGAGAGAAGGCAGGTACGGGATACTGAGATTGATGATCAGCCATGATCATATTGAATGGCGGTGCATGCTCGAAGGGCCGAATAGCCTACTCCTGCACCTATTTTCTATGTTTCTATGTTTCTATATAGCAACATTTTTATAATGGTTTTGTTCTCCAATTGATAAATGCCCACATCTTATTCTATGCTTTTTTTTCTCAAATATCTGTCTCCTTCACTTGCTTTATTCTATTCCCTCCTGTCGTTCTCGACTAGGCGGATCCCTCTGCAGGTCTTCATATTCACCACTAACGCTTAATTTCACACGTCTAACCTCTACTGCCGTTTCTATTCTACTTTACACTGTAATTTCTGCTTGTTTCTTCCGAAAATACCATTCACGTCTGTACAGACCCTCTCAGCTCACGCTGCACACCGCTTACCCAGCTTCACCAAGCCCCTTCTACTCCTTCTCCACTCAGCTTCCTCTTCCACTCACTCACACACCTATATCGTTCAACTAGACTTCACTAATTTCACCCACTACATTATCTCGTCTTCTCATATCTATCTCCATTTCTCTTTCTATGCCCGCATTCTTCTTATCCTTTTCCATTCTCCCCTCCTTCATAGAGCATCCCTCCTCTTTGAATTTAATTTTGTCCTACATTTAGCACTAAGATTTATCCATAAACTCGTTCCCTATCTCCCATATATTTATACCCCCTTCTAATCTTCACGCCAGACTCCACCCCGTGCCGCCCATTTCCTTTGATCTCCACCACCTCCCACACAGTTCTAGATCTGTGCTCCCACTCTCGCCTGCCCCTTCTGCCTATTCCTTAATGACCCTCAATGGAGCACAGATGGCACTGCAGTGATGTTGCTTGAAATGCTACATTCCGCCGCGCTCTTCGCATAATTATCAGTTTCTACAGATGGAGAACTGAAGTGCCAACGAGATAAAAATTAAAAGGAATAACAGAAGATGCTAGAACAATTATGTACCAACGCAAAAACAGAAACTACTCAGCAGATCAGACAGCAACTGTGGAAATTTGTGATGAATGGACTCCGATATGAACCAGGAACTCCTTTTCTCGTTCATAAACGTTCATAAATCCGCGAAGAGTTTCCAATATTTTTCTGTTACCATTATTTCTATCATCGATTATTTGACAATCGACATGAAATTCTGCTGGCGTATGGCCGATAATGTAAAACATGCAGATAATACTGGAATGAATGAACTAAACCACGGGATTGATGCAACGAAAGGTGAAGGGAAATTCTTCAAAGCGCTCCTATTTGGCATATTTGGAGATGATTAGCTCCATGTCTGATTGACGCCCTTTAGGGACATTTTATTCCTCTTGGTCATGGAAGTGAAAGCATTATTGTTTATTGGTAAACGGCAGCGCTTACAATGTAAGTGGTCCTTGCCCTGACAGTTTAAAATGTACGGGAGAGTTTCATCTGAGCTGTTGGCGGAGTCAGCAGGAGACAGAGCAGGTGGGAAGCGGCTGTTAAACGGGAAACATAGAAACATAGAAAATAGGTGCAGGAGTAGGCCATTCGGCCCTTCGAGCCTGCACCGCCATTCGATATGATCATGGCTGATCATCCAACTCAGTATCCCATCCCTGCCTTCTGTCCATACCCCCTGATCCATTTAGCCACAAGGGCCACATCTAACTCCCTCTTAAATATAGCCAATGAACTGGCCTCAACTACCTTCTGTGGCAGAGAATTCAACAGATTCACCACTCTCATTTTCTCATCTCGGTCCTAAAAGACTTCCCTATTAACCTTAAACTGTGACCCCTAGTTCTGGACCTCCCCAACATCGGGAAAAATCTTCTGGCATCTAGCCTGTCCAACCCTTTAAGAATGTTGTAAGTTTCTATAAGATCCCCCCTCAATCTTCTAAATTCTAGCGTGTACAAGCCGAGTGTATCCAGTCTTTCTTCATATGGAAGCCCTGCCATCCCAGGAATCAGTCTGGTGAACCTTCCCTGTACTCCCTCAATGGCAAGAATGTCTTTCCTCAGATTAGGAGACCAAAACTGTACGCAATACTCCAGGTGTGGTCTCACCAAGACCCTGTACAACTGCAGTAGAACTTCCCTGTGCTTATACTCAAATCCTTTTGCTATGGATGCTAACATACCATTTGCTTTCTTCACTGCCTGCTGCACCTGCATTCCTACTTTCAATGACTGGTGTACCATGACACCCAGGTCTCGTTGCATCTCCCCTTTTCCTAATCGGCCACCATTCAGATAATAGTCTACTTTCCTGTTTCTGCATTTTTCTGTCAGATCCCTTTATCCTTCTATATTCCAGTGACGAAAAGCCACAGTCGATCTATTCTTTCATTGTAAAAAACAGTCAAAGACAGCCTGAAACACTTAACTCTTCCATCGGTAAGTTTGTCTCAAAAGTATGTTTTAATATGTCTTCACATGTTTTATGTGGGGTGTGAGGGGTGGGGGGAAATCTGGGGGGGAGGGGGGGGGGTGATCGGGGCAAACCTTTTTCAGCCCTACCTCGACGGAGATGTAATTTTTCTCCCTGTCACATCTTCGTCCCCCCTGCGACATAACAACGTGGAATGGTCTGGCCTTTCCTGGAGACCGTCCCGGAGCTTCAATCTGCGGGCGAGGCGCGGACTTATCATCGCGGATACTGTGATCCTTTGCAGAGGAATGCCAGTGAAGGGGCTCCGTACCCTGGGGCCTGTGAACTATAGCACCGTGAAGCTGCGGTCTACGGTAAGAAGAGGCCGACTCGGGAGCTCCATGCAACGGAGTGTTCCAATCCATCCCGACGCCGGAGTTTCGATCATCCCGACGCGAGGGCTTGGACATCGGACCGTCGGCAGCTGTACTGCGGGGAGTTCAAAGGCTCTGACCACGGGTGAACAAAGGAGGAAGTTGAATGAACTGTATTGCCTTCCATCACAGTGAAGAATGTGGATTCCACTGTGTGGTTTGCGGTTGTAGTGCGGTTGCGGTGCCTTTGCGGTTGCAGTTCCTAAACTGCGGAACAGCATCCCTCTTCCCATCAGAACTGCCCCCTCCATCGACTCTTTTAAGTCGAGACTTAAAACTCATCTTTACTATCAAGCCTTTCTTGACGTCCTCTGAATGAGGGCTATGTGTATGTATTTATGTATGTATCTATGAACCAATGTTGTATAACGTTAGTACCTCCACCAATGTAAAGTACTTTGGTCAACGAGAGTTGTTTTTTAAATGTGCTATAGAAATAAAAGTGACTTGACTTGACTTGACACTCTGGTGGATGATTATGTTAAGTTTTATTTTATGTGGCTGTGTGTCTTGTTGCTTTTCACATAGTATGGTGGCATGATAACTCAAATTTCACTGTACCTTAATTGGTGCATGTGACAAAAAAGGCGAACTTGAACTTCAACTGAATTTCGACAGAGGAGCGGCAGTTAAAGGGGCGAGTGCGGGGATTCGCTGCTACAAGTTAAACCCCGGGTGAGTTGTTTTACACTGTTTTTCAGTGCCGGAGATTTATAAGCCAGACAGGAACAGCCTGAAACACTTAACTTGACTTCAAGGTCGGTAGAGGGGCGGAAGTTGAAGGAGCGAGTGCGGGTATTGGCTGCAACATCTCAATTAATGTATTGATTAACACTTAAAAATATGGCCTGGTCGAGCGGCGTGGTCTGTTGGGAGTGGCCTTGTTGATGTGAAGTGCCTGTGGAGGTGAAGTGTGAGTTTTTGGCTGAAGTGCCTTGGGAGGTAAAGTGTGAATCTTTGACACAAGAGTCTTCGGCGAGGAGGCTGATGCGAGCAGTCTACATTTAAATCGTATTTGCGTGTGTTCCGATATTTAAACTTGTGACTTATTGCAGTGACTGCAAGGAAGTTATCGGATTCAGAGAAGGGAATATGTTCTGTGAGTTTGTCTTATTCTTAATTAGTGAATGGTCTAATGACGTAATGGCAGGCAAGTTGTTACAGTGTTCTCTTGCAGGATGTGGGAAGTTGGGAACACTGCCGGTGCTTCTGACAACTTCACCTGCGGAAATTGTGTCCAGGTGCAGATCCTGAAGGACGTTATTAGGGAACTGGAGCAGCAGCTCAATTACCTCAGGACCATGCGGGTAAATTTAGATTTTTCTGGACGGGACCGAAAATACAGTAGACACAAAATGCTGGAGTAACTCAGCGGGCCAGGCAGCATCTCTGGAGAGAAGGAATGGGTGAAGATTCGGGTCGACAACCTTCTTCAGACTTTGAAGAAGGGTCTCGCCCGAAACGTCACCCATTCCTTCTCTCCCGAGATGTTGCCTGACCCGCAGAGTTACTCCAGCATTTTGTACCTACCTTCGATTTAAGCCAGCATCTGCAGTTCTTTCTTACAGCTTAAATGCAGCGCTGCACGGTGTCGTCGAGAGAGAGGGGGAACAGCCTGAGGTTGTTGTGCAAATTTGCACAAATGCTATAAGTAGGATGAGGAAGGTTCTACAACGCGATGTTAGGGAATTAGGTAAGAGGCGGAAAAGCAGGACCTCCAGTATAGTTATCTCAGGTTTGCGTCCAGTATTTTGTGCGACTGAAGGCAAAAACAGTAAATAGGCAAAATCAATGTGTGGCTAATGAGCTGGTGCAGGGTGCAGGGATTTAGATATCTGGACTATTAACCATATAAAAATTACAGCATGGAAACAGGCCATCTCGGCCCTACTAGTCCGTGCCGAACACGTATTCTCCCCTAGTCCCATCTACCTGCACTCAGACCATAACCCTCCATTCCTTTCCCATCCATATAACTATCCAATTTATTTTGAAATGATAAAATCGAACCTGCCTCCACCACCTTCACTGAAAGCTCATTCCACATAGCTACCACTCTCTGAGTAAAGAAGTTCCCCCTCATGTTACCCCTAAACTTCTGTCCCTTAATTCTCAAGTCATGTCCTCTTGTAAATCTCCTCTGTACTCTCTCTATTTGTTGACATCCTTCCTATAATTAGGCGACCAAAATTGTACACCATACTCCAGGATTGGCCTCACCAATGCCTTGTACAAATTTAACATTACATCCCAACTTCTATACTCAAAGATTGGAATCTCTTCTGGGGCAAGGGTGACCTGTACCAAAAGGACGGGTTGCACCTTGACTAGAGGGTTACCCAACGTCCTGGTGGGCAGACTTGCTAATGCTACATTGGAGGATTTAGACTAGATTGGCAGAGTGATGGGATCTCCTACAGGACAGAGGCAGGTGAGAGGTTCGTATCCAGGGTGGTGAGGGAATGGTTATTGAACATAATGTGTCAGTGAAAGGCGGAGTGCGGGAAAGGGTTCATTTAAACTGCACGTATTTTATTGAAAGGGGCCTGACGGGTAAGGTAGATGAGCTTAGGGTATGGATAGGTAGGAGCGACAGCGACGTTGTAGCCATTACTGACCCTGATTAGGGGAGGGGCGGGACTGGCAGCTCAATGTTCCGTGATACAGGAGCTTTAGGAGAGACAGGCGTGAGGTAAAAAGAGGAGGGGGTTGCATTGTTGGTTAAAGACGATGTCACGGCAGTGGTCAGAGGTGACATGATGGACGGTTCGAGTAGTGAGGCGATATGTGTGGATCTGAGGAAAAACAAAGGAATGATCATCTTGTTGGGAGTGTACTACAGACCCCCAATAGTCAACGCGAATTAGAGCAAATATGCCATCTATAACTGAGGTTGTTGTAAGAAACATAGAAAATAGGTGCAGGAGGAGGTCATTCGGCCCTTAGAACCAGCACCGCCATTAATTGTGATCATGGCTGATCGTCCCCAATCAATAACCCGTGCCTGCCTTCTCCCCATATGCCTTGATTCCACTAGCCCCTAGAGCTCTATCTAACTCTGTCTTAAATCCATCCAGTAATTTGGCCGCCACTGCCCTCTGTGACAGGGAATTCCGCAAATTCTCAACTCTCTTGGTGAATACGTTTTTTCTCATCTCAGTCTTAAATGGCCTCCCCTTTATTCAAAGACAGTGGCCCCTGGTTCTGGACTCGCCCAACATTGGGAACATTTTTCCTGTATCTAGCTTGTCCAGACATTTTATAATTTTATATGTTTCTATAAGATCCCCTCATCCTTCTAAACTCCAGTGAATACAAGCCAAGTCTTTTCAATCTATCCTCATATGACAGTCCCGCCATCCCAGGGATCAATATCGTAAACTCGCGCTGCACTGCCTCAATCACAAGGACGTCCTTCCTCAAATTAGGAGACCAAAACTGCACAACTCCAGATGTAGTCTTACCAGAGCCCTATACAAACAGCAGATGAACCACTTTACTCCTATACTGAAATCCTCTAGTTGTGAAGGCCAACATTCCATTAGCTTTCCTCACTGCCTGCTGTACCTGCACGTCAACTTTCAGTGGCCGGTGTATAATAATAATAATAATGGATGGGATTTATATAGCGCCTTTCTAATACTCAAGGCGCTTTACATCGCATTATTCATTCACTCCTCAGTCACACTCGGTGGTGGTAAGCTACTTCTGTAGCCACAGCTGCCCTGGGGCAGACTGACGGAAGCGTGGTTGCCAATCTGCGCCTACGGTCCCTCCGACCACCACCAATCACTCACACACATTCACACACAGGCAAAGGTGGGTGAAGTGTCTTGCCCAAGGACACAACGACAGTATGCACTCCAAGCGGGATTCGAACCGGCTACCTTCTGGTCGCCAGCCGAACACTTAGCCCATTGTGCCATCTGTCGTCCCACATATAAGGACACCCACGTCTCGTTGTACCTCCCCCTTACCTAACCTAACCCCATTGAGATAATAATCTGCCCCCTTGTATTTGCCGCCAAAGTGGATAACCTCACATTTATCTATATTATACTGCATCTGCCACGCATCTGCCCACACACTCAACCTGCCCAGGTCAAGCTGCAACCTCCTAACATCCGCTTCACAGTTCACACTGCCACCCAGCTCTGTGTCATCCGCAAACTTGCTAGTAGTTCCCTCTTCCAAATCATTAATATATGTGGTAAACAGTTGCGGCCCAAAAACCAAGCCTTGCGGCACTCCACTCGCCACTGCCTGCCATTCTGAAAAGGACCCGTTCACTCATAGAAACATAGAAATTAGGTGCAGGAGTAGGACATTCGGCCCTTCGAGCCTGCACCGCCATTCAATATGATCATGGCTGATCATCCAACTCAGTATCCTGTACCTGCCTTCTCTCTATACCCTCTGATCCCCTTAGCCACAAGGGCCACATCTAACTCCCTCTTAAATATAGCCAATGAACTGGCCTCGACTACCCTCTGTGGCAGAGAGTTCCAGAGATTCACCACTCTCTGTGTGAAAAAAGTTCTTCTCATCTCGGTTTTAAAGGATTTCCCCCTTATCCTTAAGCTGTGACCCCTTGTCCTGGACTTCCCCAACATCTTCCTGCATCTAGCCTGTCCAACCCCTTAAGAATTTTGTAAGTTTCTATAAGATCCCCTCTCAATCTCCTAAATTCTAGAGAGTATAAACCAAGTCTATCCAGTCTTTCTTCATAAGACAGTCCTGACATCTCAGGAATCAGTCTGGTGAACCTTCTCTGCACTCCCTCTATGGCAATAATGTCCTTCCTCAGATTTGGAGACCAAAACTGTACGCAATACTCCAAGTGTGGTCTCACCAAGACCCTGTACAACTGCAGTAGAACCTCCCTGCTCCTATAGTCAAATCCTTTTGCTATGAAAGCTAACATACCATTCGCTTTCTTCACTGCCTGCTGCACCTGCATGCCTACTTTCAATGACTGGTGTACCATGACACCCAGGTCTCGCTGCATCTCCCCTTTTCCTAGTCGGCCACCGTTTAGATAATAGTCTGCTTTCCTGTTTTTGCCACCAAAATGGATAACCTCACATTTATCCACATTATACTGCATCTGCCAAACATTTGCCCACTCACCCAGCCTATCCAAGTCACCTTGCAGTCTCCTAGCATCCTCCTCACAGCTAACACTGCCCCCCAGCTTAGTGTCATCCGCAAACTTGGAGATATTGCCTTCAATTCCCTCATCCAGATCATTAATATATATTGTAAATAGCTGGGGTCCCAGCACTGAGCCTTGCGGTACCCCACTAGTCACTGCCTGCCATTGTGAAAAGGACCCGTTTACTCCTACTCTTTGCTTCCTGTTTGCCAGCCAGTTCTCTATCCACATCAATACTGAACCCCCAATGCCGTGTGCTTTAAGTTTGTATACTAATCTCTTATGTGGGACCTTGTCGAAAGCCTTCTGGAAGTCCAGATACACCACATCCACTGGTTCTCCCCTATCCACGCTACTAGTTACATCCTCGAAAAATTCTATAAGATTCGTCAGACATGATTTACCTTTTGTAAATCCATGCTGACTTTGTCCAATGATTCACCACTTTCCAAATGTGCTGCTATCCCATCTTTAATAACTGACTCTAGCAGTTTCCCCACTACCGATGTTAGACTAACTGGTCTGTAATTCCCCGTTTTCTCTCTCCCTCCCTTCTTAAAAAGTGGGGTTACGTTTGCTACCCGCCAATCCTCAGGAACTACTCCAGAATCTAAAGAGTTTTGAAAGATTATTACTAATGCATCCACTATTTCTGGAGCTACTTCCTTAAGTACTCTGGGATGCAGCCGATCTGGCCCTGGGGATTTATCGGCCTTTAATCCATTCAATTTGCCCAACACCACTTCCCGGCTAACCTGGATTTCACTCAATTCCTCCAACTCCTTTGACCCGCGGTCCCCTGCTATTTCCGGCAGATTATTTATGTCTTCCTTAGTGAAGACGGAACCAAAGTAGTTATTCAATTGGTCCGCCATATCCTTGATCCCCATGATCAACTCACCTGTTTCTGACTGCAAGGGACCTACATTTGTTTTAACTAATCTCTTTCTTTTCACATATCTATAAAAACTTTTGCAGTCAGTTTTTATGTTCCCTGCCAGTTTTCTTTCATAATCTATTTTTCCTTTCCTAATTAAGCCCTTTGTCCTCCTCTGCTGGTCTCTGAATTTCTCCCAGTCCTCCGGTATGCTGCTTTTTCTGGCTAATTTGTACGCATCATCCTTCGCTTTGATACTATCCCTGATTTCCCTTGTTATCCACGGATGCACTACCTTCCCTGATTTATTCTTTTGCCAAACTGGGATGAACAATTTTTGTAGTTCATCCATGCAGTCTTTAAATGTCTTCCATTGCATATCCACCGTCAACCCTTTTAGAATTAATTGCCAGTCAATCTTGGCCAATTCACGTCTCATACCCTCAAAGTTACCTTTCTTTAAGTTCAGAACCATTGTTTCTGAATTAACAATGTCACTCTCCATCCTAATGAAGAACTCAACCATATTATGGTCACTCTTGCCCAAGGGGGCACGTACAACAAGACTGCGAACTAACCCTTCCTCATTACTCAATACCCAGTCTAAAATAGCCTGCTCTCTCGTTGGTTCCTCTACATGTTGATTTAGATAACTATCCCGCATACATTCCAAGAAATCCTCTTCCTCAGCACCCCTGCCAATTTGATTCACCCAATCTATATGTAGATTGAAGTCACCCATTATAACGGTTTTGCCTTTGTCGCACGCATTTCTAATTTCCTGTTTGATACCATCTCCAACTTCACTACTACTGTTAGGTGGCCTGTACACAACACCCACCAGCGTTTTCTGCCCCTTAGTGTTTCGCAGCTCTACCCATACCGATTCCGCATCCTCCAAACTAATGTCCTTCCTTTCCATTGCGTTAATCTCCTCTCTAACCAGCAACGCTACCCCACCTCCTTTTCCTTTCTCTCTATCCCTCCTGAATATTGAATATCCCTGGATGTTCAGCTCCCAGCCTTGGTCACCCTGGAGCCATGTCTCCGTGATCCCAACTATATCATAGTCATTAATAGCTATCTGCACATTCAACTCATCCACCTTATTACGAATGCTCCTTGCATTGAGACACAAAGCCTTCAGGCTTGTTTTTACAACACTCTTACCCCTTATACAATTATGTTGAAATGTGGCCCTTTCTGATTTTTGCCCTGGTTTTGTCTGCCTGCCACTTTTACTTTTCACCTTGCTACCTATTGCTTCTACCCTCATTTTACACCCCTCTGTCTCTACGCTCACACATTTAAGAAACCGTTTCCCTTTAACTCCATCCTCCACTATCCCATTTGACACCCCACCCCCTTATTCAGTTTAAAACCACCCGTGTAGCAGTGGCAAACCTGCCTGCCAGAATGCTGGTCCCACACCTGTTAAGATGCAATCCGTCCCTTTTGTACAGTTCCCCCTTACCCCAAAACGGATCCCAGTGATCTAAGAATCTAAATCCCTGCCCCGTGCACCAGTTCCTCAGCCACACGTTCAGGTCCTGTATCTCCCTGTTCCTGCTCTCGCCAGCACGAGGAACTGGAAGCAAACCGGAGATAACAACCCTGGAGGCCCTGCTCTTTGTTTCCTGTCTGTCAACCAATTTGCTATCCACGTCAACACCCTACCCCCAATACCATGTGCTCTAATTTTAGTCACCAGTCTCCCGTGCGGGACCTTATCAAGGGCTTTCTGAAAGTCTAGATACACTACATCTACTGGCACCCCTTCATCCATTTTACTTGTCACATCCTCAAAAAAATTCCTGAAAATTAGTCAAGCTTGATTTTTCTTCATAAATCCATGCTGACTTGGACTAATCCTTTTACTGCTATCCATATTCCCCATTATTACCTCTTTAATAATTGACTCCAGCATCTTTCCCCACCACCTAAGTCAGGCTAACTGGCCTGTAAATCCCTGTTTTCTCCCTCGCTCCTTTCTTGAAAAGTGGGATAACATTAGCTATCCTCCAATCCACAGGAACTGATTCTGAATCTATTGAACATTTGAAAATGATCACCAATGCATCCACTATTTCTAGCGCCACCTCCCTGAGGACCCAGGGATGCAGACCATCAGGTCCAGGGGATTTATCATCCCATTAGCTTATCCAATACTATTTTACGCCAAATGAAAATGTATTTAAGTTCCTCTACCCCCTTAGATCCCCTGTCCTTCTGGGAGATTGTTTGTGTCTTCCTTAGTGAAGACAGATACGAAGTACCTGTTCAACTCTTCTGCCATTTCCTTGGTCCGTATAATAATTTCACCAGCGTCCGCCTTCAAGGGACTCACATTTCACTTTGCTATTATTTTGCCCTTAACATATCTAAAGAAGCTTTTACTGTCCTTCTTTATATTCCTTGCCAGCTTCCCCTCGTACTTCATATTTTCAGCCCGTATTGCCAGTTTTGTTTCCTTCTGTTGTCCTAATAAAGGTTCCCAATCCTCTGGCTTCCAGCTACTGTTTGCTGTGTTACATATCTTTTCTTTAAGTTTTATTCTATCCCTAACTTCTCTTGTCAGCCACAGTTGCCTCTGACTCCCCTTAGATTCTTTCTTCCTTCTTAGAATGAAATGATCCTGCGTCTTCCGGATTATGCCCGTAAAGTCCTGTCATTGCTGTTCCACTGTCATTCCTGCTAGGATCCCTTTCCAGTCTACCTTGGCCAGCTCCTCCCTCATGCCTCCATAGTCCCGTTTGTTCAACTGCATCACTGACACTTCCGAGTTAACCTTCTCCTTCGCAAATTGCAGATTAAATCTAATCATATTATGATCACTATCTCCAAGCGGTTCCTTTACCTCTAGTTCTCTTATCAAATCTGGTTTATTGGACAACACTAAATTCAGAATTGCCTTTTCTCTGGTCAGCTCCGTTACAAGCTGCTCTAAGAATCCATCTCGGAGGCACTCAACAAACTCTCTTTCTTGGGGTCCTGAACCAACCTGATTCTCCCATTCTACCTGCATATTGAAATTCCACATCACAGTGGTGTTACCTTTGTTACATGCCAGTTTTAACTCCTGCTGCAACTTACACGCTACATCCGGGCTACTATTTGGGGGTCTGTAGATAACAATGTCTTCTTGCCTTTGCAATTCCTCAACACAATCCACAGTGACTCTACTTTGTCAGTCCCTATGTCTTCCCTCGCAAGGGTCTGAATTCCATCCCTCACCAGCAATGCTACCACCCTCCTCTGCCCACCTGCCTGTCCTTTCTATAAGATGTATAACCCTGAATGTTAAGTTCCCAGGCTCGATCCTCCTGCAGCCACGTTTCAGTAATCCCCAAAATTTCATATCCACCAACCTCTACCTGAGCCTCAAGCTGATCTACTTTACTTCTTATACTTCGCGCATTCATATACAATACTTTTAATTCCTTACGCATCTCACATTTCACATCGATCCCTATTACACTTGGCGCATCTTTCCTATCTTTATGTGAGCTTTCTTTCCCGATAATTCTGGGTTCATTAACCATCCCTTTACTTCCGTTCCCTTTAATTCCGTCCTTGACTATCCCATTTGACACCCCCCTCCTCCATTTAGTTTTAAACCATTTGGTGATTTTAACTTTCTCAATATTAACCATATAACCATATAACAATTACAGCACGGAAACAGGCCATCTCGGCCCTACAAGTCCGTGCCGAACAACTTTTTTCCCTTAGTTCCACCTGCCTGCACTCATACCATAACCCTCCATTCCCTTCTCATCCATATGCCTATCCAATTTATTTTTAAATTATACCAACGAACCTGCCGCCACCACTTCCACTGGAAGCTCATTCCACACCTCTACCACTCTCTGAGTAAAGAAGTTCCCCCTCATGTTACCCCTAAACTTCTGTCCCTTAATTCTGAAGTCATGTCTTCTTGTTTGAATCTTCCCTATTCTCAAAGGGAAAAGCTTGATCACATCAACTCTGTCTATCCCTCTCATCATTTTAAAGACCTCTATCAAGTCCCCCCTTAACCTTCTGCGCTCCAGAGAATAAAGATCTAACTTATTCAACCTATCTCTGTAACTTAGTTGTTGAAATCCAGGCAACATTCTAGTAAATCTCCTCTGTACTCTCTCTATTTTGTTGACATCCTTCCTATAATTGGGCGACCAAAATTGTACACCATACTCCAGATTTGGTCTCACCAATGCCTTGTACAATTTTAACATAACATCCCAGCTTCTATACTCAATGCTCTGATTTATAAAGGCTAGCATACCAAAAGCTTTCTTTACCACCCTATCTATATGAGATTCCACCTTCAAGGAACTATGCACGGTTATTCCCAGATCCCTCTGTTCAACTGTATTCTTCAATTCCCTACCATTTATCATGTACGTCCTATTTTGATTTGTCCTGCCAAGGTGTAACACCTCACATTTATCAGCATTAAACTCCATCTGCCATCTTTCAGCCCATTTTTCCAAATGGCCTAAATCACTCTGTAGACTTTGGAAATCCTCTTCATTATCCACAACACCCCCTATCTTGGTATCATCTGCATACTTACTAATCCAATTTACCACCCCTTCATCCAGATCATTGATGTACATGACAAACAACAAAGGACCCAACACAGATCCCTGAGGCACCCCACTAGTCACCTGTCTCCAACCCGACAAACAGCCATCCACCATTACCCTCTGGCTTCTCCCATTCAGCCACTGCTGAATCCATCTTGCTATTCCTGCATTTATACCCAACAGTTTAACCTTCTTAACCAACCTTCCATGAGGAACCTTGTCAAAGGCCTTACTAAAGTCCATATAGACAACATCCACTGCTTTACCCTCGTCAATTTCCCTAGTAACCTCTTCAAAAAATTCAAGAAGATTAGTCAAACATGACCTTCCAGGCACAAATCCATGTTGACTGTTCCTAATCAGACCCTGTTTATCCAGATGCTTATATATATTATCTCTAAGTATCTTTTCCATTAATTTGCCCACCACTGAAGTCAAACTAACAGGTCTATAATTGCTAGGTTTACTCTGAGAACCCTTTTTAAACAATGGAACAACATGCGCAGTACGCCAATCCTCGGGGACTATTCCCGTTTCTAATGACATTTGAAATATTTCTGTCATAGCCCCGGCTATTTCTACACTAACTTCCCTCAATGTCCTAGGGAATATCCTGTCAGGACCTGGAGACTTATCCACTTTTATATTTTTCAAAAGTGTCAGTACTTCTTTTACTTTGAAACTCATAGTATCCATAACTACTCTACTCGTTTCCCTTACCTCACATAATTCAATATCCTTCTCCTTGGTGAATACCGAAGAAAATAAATTGTTCAATATCTCCCCCATCTCTTTTGGCTCTGCAGATAGCTGCCCACTCTGTTTCTCCAATGGACCAATATTGACTGGGATATAATCATAATCTGAAGGGTTTAAATGTGGTGTGATTCCTCAAAAGTGATCAGGAGAGTTTTCGCAAGTGGCCCCCATATGTGAGAGTGCAACACTGGACCTAGCAATGGGAAATTGGGAAGGGCAAGTCAATGTACCGTTTGTGGATGAGCCTTTTGGGGCCAGTGACCGCAGTTCGATTAGGTATAAGATATTTAAGGATGGGGATAGAGAGGGCACACGTGTTAAAATGCTCAACTTGGGTAAGGCCAATTTTGAGGGTATGAGAGAAGATCTCGCTCAAGTTGACTGGAGCAGGTTGTTTGAGATGATAGAACATCGGCCAAGTGGTATGTGTTTAAAAGTGTGCTGACAAAAGCTCAGGATATGTAAGTCCGTATTAGAGTGAAGGGCAAAGCAGGCAAATGTGAGGAAATGTGGCTGACGAGGAATATTGAGGCATTGGTCAAGAACAAGAAGGATGCTTGGGACGGGTAGAGACAGCTAGGATTAAGTGCATCCCTGGAGGTGTTTCGGGAACTAAAAAGTACACGGAACGGGGAAACCGGAAGGCCAAAAAGGGGCCAGGAAATAGCTTGGGCATATAACATTAAGGACAATCTCTAAATATTTTTAAAATGCATAAGGGGGAAAAGGGTAACTGGAGAGAGAGTGGGACCTCGGGAATCAAGGCGGTCACCTCTGTGTGGGGCCACAGGAGATAGGCAAGGTCCTCAATATGTATTTTCCCTCTATATTTACCGAGAAGAAAGACAGTAGGACGGAGGACCTTGGGGCAGTCAATGGAAGTGTCTTGAGAGCAGTCAGTGTTACCGTCGAAGAAGTACTGAAGGTACTATCATCATGTATGTAGGTAGGCAAATCTCCAGGGCCTGATTAGATATATCCGATGACATTGTTGGAAACTAGAGAGGAAATTGCAGGAGCCCTGGTTGAAATTTACGTGTCGTCCTTAAATACAGGAGAGGGAGAGGGAGAGGGAGAGGGGGAGGGGGAGGGGGAGGGGGAGAGAATCCCCCTCACCTGTGCTTGGTCCATATTCCACCAAACATGTCCCGTCCGTGCACCTATCCGACTGTTTCTTATGCGTTGGATAACTCTCTCTCTCTCTCTCTCTCTCTCTCTCTCTTTAACAACCCAACATCATGAACATTGAATCCTCCCATTTAGCTAAATGTGCTACATAATATGGAAATATGGTTCATTAAAATATTACCAATCACGCACGCAGTGTTGCAGGCTTTCAATTGTTTAGACAGATCATCACGATATGGATTAAAAAGGACTGGGGACAAAATTCCCCCTTGTCTAACACCATTGCTAACCCCAAATGGGGCTGAGACCCTATTGCCCCATTTTATTTGCATAGTCTGGTGGGCATACCAGTAGGCCAGAATTCTAACAATGTTTTCAGGCACCCCTATTTGACTCATTTTACCAAACAGCTCTCTGTGATTAACACGGTCAAACGCTTTGGAAGCATCAGTATCGTGTACAATTTTGGTCGCCCAATTATAGGAAGGATGTCAACAAAATAGAGAGAGTACAGAGGAGATTTACTAGAATGTTGCCTGGGTTTCAACAACTAAGTTACAGAGATAGGTTGAATAAGTTAGGTCTTTATTCTCTGGAGTGCAGAAGGTTGAGGGGGGACTTGATAGAGGTCTTTAAAATGATGAGAGGGATAGACAGAGTTGATGTGATCAAGCTTTTCCCTTTGAGAATAGGGAAGATTCAAACAAGAGGACATGACTTCAGAATTAAGGGACAAAAGTTTAGGGGTAACATGAGGGGGAACTTCTTTACTCAGAGAGTGGTAGCGGTGTGGAAAGAGCTTCCAGTGGAAGTGGTGGCGGCAGGTTCGTTGGTATCATTTAAAAATAAATTGGATAGGCATATGGATGAGAAGGGAATGGAGGGTTATGGTATGAGTGCAAGTAGGTGGGACTAAGGGAAAAAAGTTGTTCGGCACGGACTTGTAGGGCCGAGATGGCCTGTTTCCGTGCTGTAATTATTATATGGTTATATCATGCAATGGTGAAAGCAACAGGTGTCCTAAATTTTCTGAGGCGCAACTTTCATCATTGTTCAACTTCTGTCAAGGAGAAGCTATACTCACCTTGTTTCACTTCACCCTCACACCCTCGCCCACACAGCTGCAGCATGGTATAAGGATATTGATATGGATGTGTCTGCCATTTCTCTTCTCACAAGTCAGGCTGTCCGATAGGTTACAACCATCTATGAGAGAGAAACAAGTGTTACCAAACTTCTGAATTCTCTGGGGTGGAACCCTCTCCAAGACAGATGTGAAGCTCACCGTTTGACCTGTTTTTACAAAATGTTAAATGGTCAGCCCAACATAGATTACAAGACCTACACCAAACCCAAATCAATTAAGAGCAGACGAGGGCATTCGATCCAATTTGTGATTCCAGCTACCAAGACAGATGTGTACAGCAATTCGTTCTGCCCCCACCCAACCAGATGCAACTAAATTTAAGGTAGCTCTTTCTTCCCAATAACCCTTTCTGGCTTAAGTCCTCCCTCCACCACCTCCAATTTAAATTCCATTTGGAATATTTTGGAGGACCAAGAACCACAAAAAAACCAAGAACCAAGAATCATTAAATATGAGAAACGCAGAAAATGGCTTTCAATATTATGCACCTTTTGGTCACTACTTCATTTCAAGTATTATGTTCAGTTCCCAATAAATTGCTGTTCCCTTATGGATATTTCAGAGCAAAATGATTTTTATTTACCTTGCACACTGTGTGGATTTGGTTCACCAGGTTCATCATTTCCTGGATCTTTTTCTAAGGGCACTATTTTTGGTTTTAATTTAGGAAAAATCCTCTTCCCTTTGATCTGACATCAAGAACAATAAAGAAAAGTATTTGAATGCGCAAAAACAAACAAAAAACAGTGAATTTTTCATGGCTGGCATGAGGAATTAAAGGGAGTGTTAACAAGCACATAAGTTGTCAGATATAGTTTTTGTCCTGAAGAATGGGAGCATTTAGAACTCAAAGGAGAATCAATAAATTGATAAATACAATTTGGAGGATGGAATACAAGACTAGGTGTACAAAATTATGAGGATGAATGCACAGCCTTTTACCCAGAGTAGGGGAAATCAAGAACCAGGGGACAGAGATTTAAGGTGAGGGGCAATATTCAAGAGGAACTGGAGGGTCGACCATTTCCACAGGGTGGTGTGTATATAGAAGGAGCTGCCAGAGGAGATAGTTAAAACATGTACTATAACAGCATTTAAAAAACACTTGGGCAAGCACATCTGGATAGGAAAGATTTGAAGAGATATGGGCTAAATGTCAGCAAATGGAACTAGAAAAAATATTGCTTGGCAAGGATAAGGTGGGCGGAAAGGCCAGTTTCCATGCCTCGAATGGTGAGAACATAACATGGACTGCATTAGTAAAATGCTAAATATGGCAGTTGTGGGCCCTTACAGGCAGAGGCAGGAGAATTAAAGATGGGATATGGCAGAGAAGTTAAATAATTCCTTAAAGTTTGCCTTAAAGAAATAATACATGTATACGAGAGAACAAAAAGCCAGTGACAATGTGAAATGGAAGGAACGTAGTCTTAATCAATTTCACTTAATCAATAAGTGAAAAGAGTAGTCGTCAGACATAACAATAAACTTTACTCAAGACATGTAATGCCGAGGCTCTATAAGGCTACATAAGGAGGGGTGCATCGCTGAAGCTCTATAAGGCGCAGGTCAGCCTGCATTTGGAGTACTGTGGGCAAATTTGGACCCCTCTGGAGAGGGTCCAGAGGAGGTTTACAAGAATGATTCAGGAATGAATGGGTTAGTACATTAGCGTTTACAGTACAGGCCCTCTATTCGCTGGAGTTTTGAAGGTTGAGGGGGATGACATTGAAACTTACAGAATAATGAAAGGCATAGATAGAGTTAATGTGGAAAGGATTGGTGACCCTATTACCTCTATAGGTTATCAACTGACATGGCAAACAAGACCCTAAACCGAGGTTTAATTTAGTTTATTACAACAATCTTTATTAACACTGGAGTAACTTAAAACATGCATGCAAACACTTGACTTCTAACAACGTCTCCTTTACTTTACTATTTCAACTTATCATTTCCAAAACTAAATCACAAAGTCTGATATTGCCCCTATGAATGAATTGGACAGATTCACTCGGTTGGTAGGGGGTTTGTCTTCTCTGAGCTTTGAATTCGTGTCCCTCCTTCTTGTGATGGTTGTTCCCGGGTTGTCACTGCCCATGTCTCAGACCGCCCTTCTTTTATACTAATTTTCCTTCAATCTCCTAAAGGAAGCCTTTGTTCAAACCCAAGACTCTCACAATTCTAAAGTCAATCATTTTGAGTTGTTACTCATCCAAGTGCTTAATAAAGAAAATGCATCTTCGTTCCTTATCAAAATGTTCATTCTCATCATACAGTTCCTTTGCCAAATGGCCGTTCCCAGCCACCTTATCTTCACAAGGCTATACTGCCTAGCAATTAAATTACGTGCTGCTCTGTTCTCACCATATGTTCATCATGTGACCATTTTCACAGTGTTTCTTTGTTCATCTGTTCCCAGGGTTTTGATCTGTCTGTCTCTAGCTAGTAGCATCCTCCCAAACCCTGTCGGGATACTTAACATCCAGTCCCAGGCTATAGGATGTTTCCACTGGTGGGAGAGTCTTGGACCAGAGGTCATAGCCTCGGAATTAAAGTGTGCTCTTTTAGAAAGAGGAGGTGGAAGAACTTCATTAGTCAGATGGTATTTAATCTGTAGAATTCTTGGCCACAGAGGGCTGTGGAGGCCAAGTCAGTGGATATTTTTAAGGTGGAGATAGACAAATTCTTGATTAGAACGGGTGTCAAGTGAGATGGGGAGAAGGCAGGAAAATGGGATTAGGAGGCAGATATCAGCCATGATTGAATGGCAGTGGACCCAATGGGCCAAATGGCCCAATTCTAATGCTATAACGTGAACTTTACCTGTGTTGTAGTACGGATATCTGCCTGATCCATATGTTCTGCAAACAAGGATACATGAGAAATAAACCAAGTTAAAAGTAGAAGCATAACATTTTCTGATCAGCACCAAAAGTACAAACTAATTATACAAATTAAAATTCTTCAGAAAACAAGCCATTGAGTGTTTCCAATCAATTTACATCTTAGCACAGGGTCATAGCTTATAAGTCATAGTTTGCAAAATATCTTTTGTATATTTAGCTCCATTGGCATTTACCATATTGTATTATTCTAGGCATTATTTGGACTAATTCCATTACTTAATAATAAATTAATTAAATTAACATTAGATAATAATATTAATTTTTTGACAGTTCAGACAATGAATGACTTTCCATTAAAAAAGGCAACTACCCCATGAGAATAGTCACACTGCTTCACCCTTGGGATACTAAATGTAACGGCTCTGCAAACCAGTTGGCTAATCTGTGATTGGGTTTCCATGCAGAGAAGGGAGGCACAGTGGCACATACGGTAAAGTTGCTGTCCCACAACGCCAGAGAGCCAGGTTCGATCCTCGACTCTGCTCAGTCTACCTAAACCTACCTGAGCTCCCAATTGCTAAACACTTTAATACCCCCTCCCATTCCCATACTGACCTTTATGGCCTGGGTCTCCCCCACTGTCAGAGTCAAGCCCAGCACGAATTGGAGGAACAGCACTACACATTTCATTTGGGTAGCGGTATGAATATTGACTTCAAATAGCCCTTGGTTTCTCTCTCTCTCCATCCCTCCCCCTTCCAAATTCCAATTAGATCAGGCGCCGTTCCAAATGGCCATGCGTGTGGATCAGATGCAGCCTGCATCGGCACGGAGCGACGGAACAACGTTGGAGGGCATCGACACATCGCCTGGTCAGGCTGACCCCTGCAACTCCAACTCACTGCCACCTCCTGGACAATGTGCCCTTATGACCAATTTGAGGCTCTCACATTTTTAATAACTCTGAACTTGAAGAGCACAAGATGTCGCTGGAAACATGGCGACTCTCGTGTAGTGCCTCCATGTGATCTACTAATCTCACACTCTTGTACTTAAGTATGGTTGTGCCCTATTTACAACAAGATTGTTACTAAAATGTGTACAAAACATGAGTTTCACTCTACCTAGGTGCATGAGACAATAAAATACCATTGAATCATTAAATGTGAGAAACATAGAAAATGGCTTTCAAAATTATGCATCTTTTGGTGACAACTTCATTTCAAGTTTTATGTTCAGTTCCAATAAATTGCAATAAATCTTAGAGCAAAATGATTTATATTTACCTTGCACAATGTGTGGAATAGCTTCACTATGTTCTGCTATTCCACCATAAGCTTCAAAGGGCTCAATTTTGCGATTTCTAAGCCACATTCTCTTCCCTTTGATCTGACATCAAGAACAATAAAGAAAAGTATTTGAATGCGCAAAAACAAACAAAAAACTGTGAATTATTCATGCCTGGCATGAGGAATTAAAGGGAGTGTTAACAAGCACATAAGTTGTCAGATATAGTTTTTTCCTGAAGAATGGGAGCATTTAGAACTCAAAGAAGATTCAATAAATTGATAAAGAAATGGCAGAAGGAATACAAGACAAGGTGCACAACATCATGAGGATGAATGCACAGCCTTTTACCCAGAGTAGGGGAAATCAAGAACCAGGGGACATAGAATTACAGTGAGGGGCAATATTCAAGAGTAACTGGAGGGACTACCATTTCCACAGGGTGGTGCGTATATAGAAGGAGCTGCCAGAGGAAATAGTAAAAACATGTACTATAACAGCATTTAATAAACACTTGGACAAGCACATGTGGATAGGAAAGATTTGAAGAGATATGGGCTAAATGTCAGCAATTGGGACTAGAAAAAATATTGCTTGGCAAGGATAAGGTGGGCGGAAAGGCCAGTTTCCATGCCTCGAATGGTGAGAACATAACATGGACTGCAGTAGTAAAATGCTAAATACGGCAGTTGTGGGCCCTTACAGGCAGAGACAGGAGAATTAAAGATGGGATATGGCAGAGAAGTTAAATAATTCCTTAAAGTTTGCCTTAAAGAAATAATACATGTATACGAGAGAACAAAAAGCCAGTGACAATGTGAAATGGAAGGAACGTAGTCTTAATCAATTTCACTTAATCAATAAGTGAAAAGAGTAGTCGTCAGACATAACAATAAACTTTACTCAAGACATGTAATGCCGAGGCTCTATAAGGCTACATAAGGAGGGGTGCATCGCTGAAGCTCTATAAGGCGCAGGTCAGCCTGCATTTGGAGTACTGTGGGCAAATTTGGACCCCTCTGGAGAGGGTCCAGAGGAGGTTTACAAGAATGATTCAGGAATGAATGGGTTAGTACATTAGCGTTTACAGTACAGGCCCTCTATTCGCTGGAGTTTTGAAGGTTGAGGGGGATGACATTGAAACTTACAGAATAATGAAAGGCATAGATAGAGTTAATGTGGAAAGGATTGGTGACCCTATTACCTGTGGAGGCCAAGTCAGTGGATATTTTTAAGGCGGAGATAGACAAATTCCTGATTAGAACGGGTGTCAAGTGAGATGGGGAGAAGGCAGGAAAATGGGATTAGGAGACAGATATCAGCCATGATTGAATGGAAGTGGACCCAATGGGTCAAATGGCCCAATTCTACTCCTATAACTTGTTAACTTTACCTGCGTTATATTATAGATAGCATTAGTTTAGAATGAATAAACTACCAATACATTAACTGAAAACTTCACTTTAGAAATTGATATGAATGTTATTCAAATTGATTGATGTTAAAACAATTTGTGCATCTATATCACTACCCACCAAGTTCATGATTTTCAATATTGTGCTTTTTTTTGTTTCACTCATTTCTTCTTTTCCACTGCGTATACAAAGACAAAAATATACATATTTTTAATAATTTTAACATTTTAATTAATTAATTCCCAGTCAATTTTAATGCTGGCAATGCCATCACAGATTTCCCGTACTTCATTTCAGCTATTGATACAGCTGTATCTCTTGTAAGTTGGTGGTTCTCAAAGGAAAGACACCCGAGAATGCATTTGTCTACCGGGATACTGCAACAAAGCCTCTCAGCCAGGACATAGAGGGACGCAGGATGAAATCTGTAGAACATGTGCTCAGAATGTCACCAGAACGTGCACGTAAGATAGCAATATAACCATATAACAATTACAGCACGGAAACATGCCATCTCGGCCCTTCAAGTCCATGCCGAACACTTATTTTCCCCTAGTCCCATCTACCTGCACTCAGACCATAACCCTCCATTCCTTTCCCGTCCATATACCTATCCAATTTATTTTGAAATGATAAAATCGAACCTGCCTCCACCACTTCCACTGGAAGCTCATTCCACACAGCTCCCACTCTCTGAGTAAAGAGATTCCCCCTCATGTTAGCCCTAAACTTCTGTCCCTTAATTTTCAAGTCATGTCCTCTAGTTTGAATCTTCCCTACTCTCAATGGGAAAAGCTTATGTAGCCCAACTCTGTCTATCCCTCTCATCATTTTAAAGACCTCTATCAAGTCCCCCCTTAACCTTCTGCGCTCCAAAGAATAAAGATCTAACTTGTTCAACCTTTCTCTGTAACTTAGTTGCTGAAATCCAAGCAACATTCTAGTAAATCTGCTCTGTACTCTCTCGATTTTGTTGACATCCTTCCAAAATTGTACACAATACTCCAGAATTGGCCTCACCAATGCCTTGTACTAATTTAACATTACATCCCAACTTCTATACTCAATGCTCTGATTTATAAAGGCCAGCACACAAAAAGCTTTCTTAACCAACCTATCGACATGAAATTCCACCTTCAGGGAACTATGCAGTTATTCCTAGATCCCTCTGTTCAACTGCATTCCTCAATTCGCTACCATTTACAATGCACTCAACAGTGTGGGAGGAACTAAGCCCAAGTCCAAGTCCAGCAACTACCTCTTAAGGTGCAAACTTTCAAATTCTCAAAGCACTAGCGTTATGATTCAAGCAGCATACTCATTCGTAACAATCCAAACTCTTGATTAGAACAGGAATGAGGATGGACTCTCTCTCTCTCTCTCGCTCTCTCTCTCGATATTCAAAGGCAGGTGTGTTCTATCAAGGCTGACAGATGTTGAACATAGGAAATAATGAATGGATACACTCAGCACGACAGTGGAGAGTCCACTGATGCTAAATGATCTACTGTACATTGTGTAGCAAGCATCCTTTGGTTTCAGATTGATACAACATATTTTTCTTTAACAGATCCCATCATAAAAATCAATTGCTATAAAAGCCAAGAACAAAATGTATTAATTATATCAGAGCTAGATATGACACATCTTTTCGCAACCCCCCAACCCCCCACCCCCCCCCCCCCCACCGCCCCTCTCTCTCTCTCTCTTCCTCTTGCCCCACCTGGAATGCGCGCTCACAATCCCACCCCCATCCCTCCGCACATGATCACTAAGAATGGCAGTGCTGGCTCAAAGGGCGGAATGGCCTCCTCCTGCACCGTTTACAATACAAAAACAAAACACAACCCAGAGCAGTACACAGGAGCCGGCCCTTCGGCCCACAGTGTCTATGCCCAAGATAAACTAATTTCTACCTGTGCACCATCCTGATCCAGGTGCTCACCAGCCCAGTTAAGGTCAGCAGCTTGCTCGACTCGCTGAAAAACTCAATCAAAACGTCGCCCAAAACAATAGCAAAAAAAATGGAGATAGTAACAAAAGTAAAAGTGAGACAGAAGGGGTGAACTTCACCTAAAATAACAGAAAATAAGACCAACTAGACCAAGTGCAGACCCGTTGGGTTTGTTCTCCATTGGGTCCCTGTCACACGGGAGGCCTGGTCCCCCAACGCAACCCGTTCCACAATGCAATATTGCACCACTAACCCATAGCCCCCATGGGAGGCGTGGCGTGGTGGAGCCGGGGGAGTGGGCGGGGCCAAGGGGAGCGGGCGGGGCCAAGGGGAGTGGGCGGGGCCAAGGGGAGTGGGCGGGGCTGAGGCCGGCCCCTCCCCACTCCCTGCCTTGTGCCCAAACACCAGGATCATGGGACTAAAATGTAACCAGATCTTGAGGAGCCGCCCCTTCAGATATTCGTACACAGGCAGCAACCTCACACACTCCATATACACGTGGAACATGGTCTCTACCTCGCCGATGAAATACAGGCTCTCTATCTATCTCCCTCTCTCTCTAAATATATATATATTTATATATATATCTACCTCTCTATCTTTCTCTCTATCTCTCTCTCTAACTCGTTATCTCTATATCTCTATATCTCTATATCTCTATATCTCTATATCTCTATCTATCTATCTATCTATCTATCTATCTATCTTTCTATCTCTCCCTCTCTCTATATATATATATATATCTCTGTCTCTCTTTCCCTCTCCCTCGATCTCTCTATATCTCTATCTCAATATCTCTCTCTCTCTATCTCTCTCTATCTATCTCTTTCTATCGATGTATCTCTCTCTCTCTATCTCTCTCTATCTCTCTATCTCTCTCTCTCTATCTCTCTCTCTATCTCTCTCTATCTCTCTGTCTCTATCTGTCTCTATCTCTCTCTATCTATCTCTCTCTCTCTCTATCTCGCTCCCTCTCCCTCTCTCTCTCTCCCCCTCTCAACCTCTCCTGCTGCGGTTACCGTTGGCAACTTCCCATTGTGATGTCATTGTTGCACTCGGCAGCTTGTGATTGGTGGACCGTGTGGCAGTGACATCATCACTGAAGGACCTGTCAAAACTCTCTCTCTCAATTCAATTTAAATTTAAATTTCATTTTAAATACAATTTTAAAACTTTATTGGCATGATAAAAATACATTGTTATATTGCCAAAGTATAAAACATGACATACATATTTAAAATGCATAAGTATAAATTCAATTTATACAGTGCATGGATAGATATGTCCCTGTACATAAACTCGCAATAGACCTATTGCCCTTTATTGATGCTACACGTTCTTGCAGCTGTAAGCAGTACAACACAATAGCAAGTTTAGCAATTCAAAATTAATTTCTTAGTGTCAGTTAATGTCAATTAGTGTGTGCGGACATATGTGTATGTTGGTCATTCACCGTCTCTCAGGTTATGGCATGCTGTTACGTATTGTGCACCAAGATGTGCCGTATTTCCTTCGCCAAGGATAAAGTTCTGGTTGCATTTTAGTCCTACGAATCTAGTGTTTGGACACAAGGCAGGGTGTGGGGAGAGACGAGTGGGGGGGTGGGACTTCCCTGTCGGTTTTCTCTTGGGCCTGGCCAAGATGACCATTTGTGGGTCCAGGCAGCGGGCGGTCGATGGTCAGGCTAGATTCGGCTGCCTGCCTCTCTTTCAGGCTTACGTCCATGCACGTGTGTCCCTGGAGAGGGAACACACAGTGTCCACGGGGACTTTGGAGGCCTTCCGTGGGCGCTGGTCACCATGTGGGATTGAGAGTATTGTAAACATGAATGCACTGTTGTACTATAATGATTATTTGTTATAGTGTTTTGTTATACTACAAAAAGTAGTAAACACTGTCCAGTCCATCATCGGCTCTGACCTTCCTTCCATCGAGGGGATTTATCGTGGTCGCAGCCTCAAAAAGGCTGGCAGTATCATCAAAGACCCACACCATCCTGGCCACACACTCATCTCCCTGCAACCTTCAGGTAGAAGGTACAGGAGCCTGAAGACTGCAACGACCAGGTTCAGGAATAGCTACTTCCCCACAGCCATCAGGCTATTAAACCTGGCTCGGACAAAACTCTGAACATTAATAACCTAGTATCTGTCATTTTGCACTTCAGTTTATTTATTCATATGTTTTGTAGTCAATGCCTATTATGTTCTGTGTGCTGAAGCAAAGCAAGAGTTTCATTGTTCTATCAGTGACACATGACAATAAACTTGAACTTGAACTATTGTAATTTCAGATTATGTTTTGATGTGTTGTATCATATGACTGTGTTGAATAAAGTTTTTGAAAAGGGAAAAAAAGAGAGAGAGAGGTCATGCTTTTTTCTCTGCAATTGAGAAGGTTTGAAGCAGCCTATTTTGTCGATGGAGAAGGAACAGAGGCAGAGAGGCTTCATAGTTTAACTTATCGTTGGACTGCTGAAACTTTCCTTTGCTTTGGGATTCGTCCACCAGTGTGAAATTCCTGAGTTTTCTCTGCATTGCCGAGGGTATGGATGTCATTGGCGGACTGCCAAGAGTGCCTGGAGATCGAGGATAGGAAAGATTTTGGCGTCTTTGTTGTTTTAGCACCGATTCTCAGCCCTAAATTCATTTTGCACAGTGCGGCTGCCTGGCTTTATGTGGCGGGGGCTAGAGCTGGAGGGAGCTGGAGATGGAGATGGAGCTGGAGCTGGAACTGCTGATGGTGCTAGAGCTGCAATGGAGGTGGAACTGGAGATGGAGCTGCAGGTGGAGCTGGAACTGGAGATTGGGGTTGATTCCCGTGGATTTTGAAGAAACACCAGCAAAGAGAAGCAAGAATAAGCACTGATTGGCTCTAACCCGAGTGGGAGGAGACTTTTAGATAAAGCTAAGAGCTAGAGCTGGAGATGGAGATAGAGCTAGATCTAGAACTGGGAATGGAGCTTTAGCTAGAGCTGGAGATGGAGCTGGAACTGCTGATGGTGCTGGAGATGGAGATGGAGCTGGAGATGGAGATGGCGCTTGAGATGGAGATGGAGCTGGAGCTAGAGCTGGAGATGAAGGTGGAGCTGGAGATGGAGATGGAGCTAGAATTGGAGAAGGAGCTAGATCTGGAACTGGGAATGGAGCTTTAGCTAGAGCTGGAAATGGAGCTGGAGATGGAGCTGGAGGTGGTGCTGGAGATGCAGCTAGAGCTACAGCTGTAAATGGAGCTGGAGATGGAGCTGGGCATGGATTTACGGCTAGAGCTGGAGCTCTATTTGGAGATGGAGCTGGGGCTAGTGCTGGAGATGGAGCTGGAGATGGAGCTGGAGATGGAGGTGGAGCTGGAGATGGAGATGGAGATGGAAGTTGGAGCTATTGCTGGAGAATGAGCTAGATCTGGAACTGGGAATGGAGCTTTAGCTAGAGCTGGATATGGAGCTGGAGATGGAGCTAGAACTAGAACTTTAGATGTAGATGGAGATGGACCTGGAACTACTGGTGGTGCTAGTTGCAATGGAGGTGAAACTGGAGATGGAGCTGGAGCTAGAGCTGGAGCTGAAGGTGGAGCTGGATCAGGAGCTGGAGCTGGAGATTAGGCTGGATTCCCATTGATTTTGAAGAAACAGGAGCAAAGAGAAGCAGGAAAAAGCACTGATTGACTCTTACCCGAGTGGGAGGAGTGTTAGAAGTGAGTCAGATGAGGAAAACTGTTTAAAAAGAGAGGCATACCACAGGCAGATTTAACTCACAGCTCCCATGGATTTTGAAGAAACAGCAGCAAAGAGATGCAGGAAAAAGCACTGATTGACTCTAACCCGAGTGGGAGGAGAGATTTAGATAAAGCTAGAGCTAGAGCTGCAGATGGAGCTGGAGATGCAACTAGAGTTAGAGATAGAGCTAGAGCTAGAGCTGGAAATTGAGCTGTGGGTGGAGGTGAGTTGAGAGCTGGAGTTAGAGCTGGAGTTGGAGATGGAGTTAGCACTGGAGATTGAGTATTAGATCGAGTTAGACCTGGAGCTGGAGATGGGGCTAAAGCTAGAGCTGGAGATAGAGCTGGAGATAGAGCTGGGGCTGGTGTTGGAGCTGGAGCTGGAGATGGAGCTGGAGCTGGAGATGGAGCTAGAGTTGGAGAAGGCTGTAGATTGGAGCTGGAGATGGAGCTAGAACTAGAGGTTTAGATGGAGATGGAAGTAGAGCTAGAGATGAAGATGGAGTTGGAACTGTAGGTGGTGCTAGAGCTGTAATGGAGGTGGAACTGGAGCTGGACTGAAGATGGAGCTGGATTCTCATGGATTTTGAAGAAACAGCAGCAAAGATATGCAGGAAAAAGCACTGATTGGCTCTAGCCCGAGTTGGAGGAGAGTTAGAAGTGTGTCAGAGGGGGAAAACAGTTTAAATCTGAGGAATTTGGTTTATAAATTGATAAATTAGGCAATATATCAGTCAATATAAGCAGGATGGCTCTTAGGGTGCGGCAGTGAAGGAAGTGCCCTGTGAGAAATGTGTGAGTCTTTGGCTCGAGAGTCTTCGGAGAAGTGGCTACACAAAACGCTGGAGATGGAGAGACGTAAGAAGGAGATGTCAAGCAAGCTGATTCAGTGTGATGCTTGCAGTATGTGGGAGGTCAATGACACTGCTGGTGCCTTTGGCTGTTACAAGTTTGAGAAGTGCATCCAGGTGCAGCTCCTGAAGGACCGTGTTGGGGAACTGGAGAAGCAAGTGGATGACCTCAGGTTCGTCCGAGAAACTGTCGGTCCTCGACAAGTCCTACAGTAAGATTGTTACACCGAAGGTACTGGAAGAGAAACATAGGAAATAGGTGCAGGAGTAGGCCATTCGGCCCTTCGAGCCTGCACCGCCATTCAATATGATCATGGCTGATCATCCAACTCAGTATTCAGTACCTGCCTTGTCTCCATACCCTCTGATCCCCTTAGCCACAATGGCCACATCTAACTCCCTCTTAAATATAGCCAATGAACTCGCCTCAACTACCTTCTGTGGCAGAGAATTCCAGAGATTCACCACTCTGGAATTCATTAACTGAAATCTTCACTTTAGAAATTGATATGAATGTTATTTAAATTGATTGATATTAAAACAATTTGTGCATCTATAACACTACCCACCAAGTTCACGATTTTCAATATTCTGCTTGTGTTTGGTTTATTCATTTCTTCCTTTCCACTGCATTTACAAAGACAAAAATATACATATTTTTAATAATTTTAACATTTTAATTAATTAATTCCCAGTCAATATTTATGCTGGCAATGCCATCACTGATTTCCCATACTTCATTTCAGCTATTGATACAGCTGTATCTCTTGTAAGTTGGTGGTTCTCAAAGGAAAGACACCCGAGAATGCATTTGTCTACTGGGATACTGCAACAAAGCCTCTCAGCCAGGACATAGAGGGACGCAGGATGAAATCTGTAGGACATGTACTCAGAATGTCACCAGAACGTGCACCTAAGATAGCAATGATATGACAAGGTGACGGAAGAAGGAAAAGAGGCCGACCAAAACTCACATGGAGGCAAAAATTCCAGAAGGTTTTGGAAGCCTGGGATGCTAACCTATCGAGGGTGGAAGACGTTGCACATGACCGAACAGAATGGCGAAAGCATGCTGACCAATGCATTCAACAGTGTGGGAGGAGCTAAGCCCAAGTCTCGCAACGACCTCTTAACGTGCAAACTGTCAAATTTTCAAGAGACAATTGTAATGATCCAAGAAGCATAGTCATGCGGCAAAACGCAGGCTCTTGATTAGAACATCTTGATTAGAACAGGAATGAGGACTCTCTCTCTCTCTCTCCCTCTCTCCCTCTCTCCTCTCTCCTCTCTCTCCCTCTCTTAGGATAGCTTCTAAAGTACTGACTCCTGCAGCCACAAACATATTACTGGCACTACACCATCTAGGTTGCCTTATCAGTGTTCTCATGGCATCGTTATATGTCACCTTTAGTCTCTGCATACTTGTCTTTAAATAGTTCGACCACAGGCGCGCAGTGTAGAGTGGTGTGCAGTATGCTCTAAATAGCGACATCTTCACCACATCTGCACACGCACCAAATATATGCAAGAGAATATTTGTCTGTACATACAGCATGCGTCGTTGCCTATAAATATCCTCATCATCTGTCATTTGTTCTGTAATAATATGCCCTAGATGTTTTATCTTATTACAGACACTAAGATTATTGTCAGACAATTTAAAATCAGGATATTTTAGACATTTATCTTCTTTGGTTCTACAGGTCATAACAGCACTCTTACTAGCATAATATTTAATGTCATGTTCCACACCATACACAGAACATATAGTAAGAAGCTGCTGGATACCAGCGCTAGATGGACTAAAGACCACAAGATCATCTGCATACATAATATGGTTCACTAAAATATTACCAATCACGCACGCAGTGTTGCAGGCTTTCAATTGTTTAGACAGATCATCAATATATGGATTAAAAAGGACTGGCGACAAAATTCCCCCTTGTCTAACACCATTGCTAACCCCAAATGGGGCTGAGACCCTATTGCCCCATTTTATTTGCATAGTCTGGTGGGCAGACCAGTAGGCCAGAATTCTAACAATGTTTTCAGGCACCCCTCTTTGACTCATTTTACCAAACAGCTCTCTGTGATTAACACGGTCAAACGCTTTGGAAGCATCAATAAAGCACATAAGGATTGAAGAGTTTTTGCCTCTATATTTGTTTACAATCTCCTTTAGGGCATATATGCATAAGTCAGTGCTTTAAAGCCAAACTGGTTATCTGTGGAGTTAACAAACTCATTCATTCTATCCAGCAGAACTCTTTCTAAAACTTTTGACAATATGCTGGCTAAAGTTATGGGCCTGTAATTATTTAGGCTGCCTACTTTACCAGCTTTGTCTTTAATGACCGGCACTAACAGGACAGACAACATTGAGTCTGGTAACAAGCCATGAATCATAAAGCCAGTAAAACAAATAGCTAGGAGAGGAGCTATCCTCATACTCGCATACTTAAGATGTTCAGCAGGGATATGATCAAAGCCACTTGCTTTGTTGTTGGACAGCTTGTTCATAGCATGATACACCTCATGTGATATAATCACCATCGAGTCATTACTCTCAATATTGTCCACCATATACAAGTCACCTTGGATACAGTTGAATAAAGTGCTATAATGTTGTCGCCATAACTCCGCCATATTAGCTGTTCGGGAGATTCCAGCTACAGTACATGGTAGAGATGTTTTGCAACTGCTGAGAGCTCTCACTTCCTTCCAAAAATCTGTAGCATTGTTACTTAGCAGCTTCTTAGCCATGGAAACAGCCCTCATTGCTTGCTCATTTTTACAGATGAAGCGAACAGCATACTTATACCTTGCATTAGTGAGCATCTTGTTCTCAAACACAGGCCCCTGTCTGGGTCTACCTGCCATAGCCCATGATTTGGTGGCTTCACAGACTTCAGTATGATACTTAGCTACATACTTATTCCAGTCAAGTCTGATGATAATAAATGACATCCATGAAAAAGTTGCAAGCACGACCAGACTATTCGCTGATGATTGTTTGCTGTACCGTCCAATTAAGTCAGCTGATGATGAAGATGCTCTCCAAAAGGATCTCGATACAATGGTTGAGTGGTCACAACAATGGGGCATACAGTTCAACCCTTCCAAATGTGAAACCATGCGTGTCACCAGAAAGAGGAATCCAGGCGAAACATCTTACAATATACTTGGTGCAACCCTTAAAGAATCCAAACGAACCAAGTATCTTAGCATCAAATTGCAGAACGATCTGCGTTGGAATGGTCAGACTCATCATGCAATGGTGAAAGCAACAGGTGTCCTAAATTTTCTGAGGCGCAACTTTCATCATTGTTCAACTTGTGTCAAGGAGAAGCTATACTCACTTTGTTTCACTTCACCCTCACACCCTCGCCCACACAGCTGCAGCATGGAATAAGAATATTGATGTGAAGGTGTCTGCCATTTCTCTTCTCACAAGTCAGGCTGTCCGATAGGTTACAACCATCTATGAGAGAGAAACAAGTGTTACCAAACTTCTGAATTCTCTGGGGTGGAACCCTCTCCAAGACAGATGTGAAGCTCACCGTTTGACCTGTTTTTACAAAATGTTAAATGGTCAGCCCGACATAGATTACAAGACCTACACCAAACCCAAATCAATTAAGAGCAGACGAGGGCATTCGATCCAATTTGTGATTCCAGCTACCAAGACAGATGTGTACAGCAATTCGTTCTGCCTCCACACAATTAAAGCATGGAATATCTCCACCGTACTATAGTCACCCAACCAGATGCAACTAAATTTAAGGTAGCTCTTTCTTCCCAATAACCCTTTCTGGCTTAAGTCCTCCCTCCACCACCTCCAATTTAAATTCCATTTGGAATATTTTGGAGGACCAAGAACCACAAAAAAACCAAGAACAAAGAATCATTAAATATGAGAAACGTAGAAAATGGCTTTCAATATTATGCACCTTTTGGTCACTACTTCATTTCAAGTATTATGTTTAGTTCCCAATAAATTGCTGTTCCCTTATGGATATTTCAGAGCAAAATGATTTTTATTTACCTTGCACACTGTGTGGATTTGGTTCACCAGGTTCATCATTTCCTGGATCTTTTTCTAAGGGCACTATTTTTGGTTTCCATTTAGTCCATATTCTCTTCCCTTTGATCTGACATCAAGAACAATAAAGAAAAGTATTTGAATGCGCAAAAACAAACAAAAAACAGTGATTTTTTCATGTCAGGCATGAGGAATTAAAGGGAGTGTTAACAAGCACATAAGTTGTCAGATATAGTTTTTGTCCTGAAGAATGGGAGCATTTAGAACTCAAAGGAGAATCAATAAATTGATAAATACAATTTGGAGGATGGAATACAAGACTAGGTGTACAAAATTATGAGGATGAATGCACAGCCTTTTACCCAGAGTAGGGGAAATCAAGAACCAGGGGACAGAGATTTAAGGTGAGGGGCAATATCCAAGAGGAACTGGAGGGTCGACCATTTCCATAGGGTGGTGTGTATATAGAAGGAGCTGCCAGAGGAGATAGTTAAAACATGTACTATAACAGCATTTAAAAAACACTTGGACAGGCACATGTGAATAGGAATGATTTGAAGAGATATGGGCCAAATGTGAGCAAATGGGACTAGAAAAGATCTCGCTTGCAAGGCTAAGGTGGACCGAAAGGCCAGTTTCCATGCCTCGAATGGTGAGTACATCAAATGGACAGCAGGAGGAAAATGCTAAATATGGCAGGTGTGGACCCTTACAGGCAGAGACAAGAGATTTAAAGATGGGGAATGGTAGAGAAGTTAAATAATTCCTTAAAGTTTGCCTTAAAGAAATAATACAGGTATACGAGAGAACAAAAAGCCAGAGAGAATGTGAAATGGAAGGAACGGAGTCTTAGTTAATAAAAGTGAAAAAGAGTAGTCGGCAGACTTAACTATAAACCTTTACGCAAGACTTGTAATGCTGCGGCTCTATAAGGCTCTATAAGGAAAGATGCAACACTGAGGTTCTATAGGGCACTGGTCAGCCTGCATTTGGAGTACTGTGGGCAAATTTGGACCCCATAGCTGAGGAAGGAGAGGGTCCAGAGGAGGTTTACAAGATTGATTCAGGAATGAATGGGTTAGTACATTAGCGTTTGACAGTCCTCGGCCTCTGGTCGCTGGAGTTTTGAAGGATGAGGGGATCACATTGAAACTTACAGAATAATGAAAAGCATGGATAGAGTGAATGTGGAAAGGATTGGTGACCTTATTATCTCTATAGGGTATCAACTGACGTGTCAAACAAGACTCTAAACCAAGGTTTAATTTTGTTTATTACAACAATCTTTATCAACACTCGAGTAACTTAAAACATGCATGCAAACACTTGACTTCTAATAACTTCTCCTTTACTTTACTATTTCAATTTATCACTTCCTAAACTAAATCACAAAATCAGATATTGCCCCTATGAATGAATTGGACAGATTCACTCTGTTGGTAGGGGGTTTGTCTCCTTTGAACTGATGTCCCTCCTCCTTGTGATGGTTGTTCCCGGGTTGCCGCTGCCCATGACTGAGACCGCCCTTCTTTTATACTAATTTTCCTTCAATCTCCTAAAGGAAGCCTTTGTTCAAACCCAAGGCTCTCACAATTCTAAAGTCAATCATTTTGAGTTGTTACTCATCCAAGGGCTGAATAAACAAAAATGCATCTTCGTTCCTTATCAACATTTTTACTCTTATCATACAGTTCCTTTGCAAAATGGCCGTTCCCAGCCACCTTATCTTCACAAGGCTATACTGCCTAGCAATTAAATTACGTGTTGCTCTGTTCTCACCAGATGTTCATCATGTGACCATTTTCACAGAATTTCTTTGTTCACCTGTTCCCAGGGTTTTGATCTGTCTGTCTCTAGCTAGTAGCATCCTCCCAAACCCTGTCGGGATACTTAACATCCAGTCCCAGGCAATAGGATGGTTCCACTGGTGGGAGAGTCTTGGACCAGAGGTCATAGCCTTGGAATTAAAGGGCGCTCTATAAGAAAGAAGAGGTGGAAGAACTTTGTTAGTCAGATGGTATTTAATCTGTTGAATTCTTGGCCTTCGAGTGAAGGAATGATGATCCTTCGAGCCCATTCACTGCTCGTGGATGTCAAGCGGCGGCACCTGGTGCACTCCGTCACGCTGGAGCCGGTCTTCATACGCATTGATGATCCCGTATCGCCTCCTGTCGTCTATGGATGTGACATTCGCGCGCATCCTGGCAGATTTTCCGGACATCCTTGAACCCCACTTCCACTCCTCCACCCCCAAGCACGGCGTGGATCACCATATTCCTACTACTGGCCCGCCTGTGCACACCCGGGCGTGTTGTCTCACGCCAGACAAGCTTCGTCTGGCTCGGGAGGAATTCCGCCTGATGGAGGCGATGGGCATCATGCGTCCCTCCGATAGCCCATGGGTGTCACCGCTCCACATGGTCCCTAAAGCGGGAGGGGGCTGAACCGTGTAGGGATTACCGTCACCTGAATGATGCGACCATCGCCGACAGGTACCCGGTCCCGCACATTCAGGACTTCAATGGCCGTAGCATCGGTGTTCTCCAAGGTGGACCTCGTGCGAAGGTACAACCAAATTCCGGTCCTCCCCGCCGATATCCTGAAGACGGCCATTATAACGCCATTTGGAATGTTTGAATTTGAACGGATGCCATTTGGTTTGAAGAACACTGCGCAGGCCTTTCAGCGGCTGATGGACTGTGTGTGCAGCGGCCTGGACTTTGTATTCGTATACTTGGATGACATACTCGTGGCCAGTCGCTCGCGGCAGGAGCACTACATTCATCTCAGTCGGTTTTGTCAGCGCCTCAGTGATTTTGGTTTGTCCATCAACTGGTGCTTCTGCCCGCCAGGGTGGATGCTGTCCACAGGTTCCCCCATCTGACTACACTTAAGGGCCAACAAGAATCTGTGGGGATTGGTCACCTTTAATCATCGCTTCTTCGTCCAGGCCCGCTACACCTGCGTTATATTATAGATAGCATTAGTTTAGAATTCATAAACTACGTAGACATTAACTGAAAACTTCACTTTAGAAATTGATATGAATGTTATTTAAATTGATTGATATTAAAACAATTTGTGCATCTATATCACTACCCACCAAGTTCACGATTTTCAATATTCTACTTGTGTTTGGTTTATTCATTTCTTCCTTTCCACTGCATTTAGAAAGACAAAAATATACATATTTTTAATAATTTCAACATTTTAATTAATTAATTCCCAGTCAATATTTATGCTGGCAATGCCATCACTGATTTCCCATACTTCATTTCAATTATTGATACAGCTGTATCTCTTGTAAGTTGGTGGTTCTCAAAGGAAATACACTCGAGAATGCATTTGTCTACTGGGATACTGCAACAAAGCTAAAGCTCCATTCCCAGTTCCAGATCTAGCTACTTCTCCAGCTATAGCTCCATCTCCATCTCCAGCTCCATCACCATCTCAAGGGCCATCTCCATCTCCAGCTGTAGCTCCAGCTCCACCTTCATCTCCAGCTCCATCTCCAGTTCCATTGCAGCTCTAGCACCTTCAGCAGTTCCAGCTCCAGCTCCATCTCAAGCTCCATCTCCATCTCCGTCTAAAGCTCTAGTTCTAGCTTCACCTCCAGTTCCATCTCCAGCTCTAGCTAAAGCTCCATTCCCAGTTCTAGATCTAGCTCCTTCTCCAGCTACAGCACTACTTCCATCTCCAGCTCTAGCTCTTAGCATTATCTAAAAGTCTCTTCCCACTAGGGCTATAGCCAATCAGTGCTTATTCTTGCTTCTCTTTGCTGGTGTTTCTTCAAAATCCACGGGAATCAACCGCCATCTCCAGTTCCAGCTCCACCTGCAGCTCCATCTCCAGTTCCACCTCCATTGCAGCTCTAGCACCATCAGCAGATCCAGCTCCATCTCCATCTCCATCTCCAGCTCTAGCTCCATCTCCAGCTCCATCTCCAGCTCCATCTCCAGCTCTAGCCCCAGCCAAATAAAGCCAGGTCTCACCAAGACCCTGTACAACTGCAGTAGAACCTCCCTGCTCCTATACTCAAATCCTTTTGCTATGAAAGCTAACATACCATTCGCTTTCTTCACTGCCTGCTGCACCTGCATGCCTACTTTCAATGACTGGTGTACCATGACACCCGGGTATTGAAGGCAACATCATAAATTAGTCTATTAGTGATGAAGCAAGACGAAAGACGACATATGATAAGCCCCTTAACTTAATATCGTGTACTATAGAGTTGCGGTTTGTACACCGTCAATTTCAAAACCTCGAGTTTTGGCGACACTTAGCTTGATATTGCCCATCTACTGACCAACATAAGCTATACTCGTCCCACTGACCACTGTCATCTCCTTCGGATTGATTTTTTCTGCTTCTGAACATATTTATCATCGCTTCCATGCAGACGATCACCGAAACTGCAGACAGGGGAAACGAAGCAGAAAGTTCCAAAATTGTCTTAAATCTGGTGATGCAGAAAGGCGCTTTGGCCCAAAGAAAGATGTGGGAATCCTTCGCAAAAATGCGTAATGCAGTGCCTAAACTGGACAGAATATTGAAAGAAGTGGAAGAACATGGTACAGTATCATTGCACTGTCAATTTAAGTTCAATGTTAAATCTGCTCCGTTGCTGGTATGATGCATCACTGATCTCATCCAATCCGTTTCGGGGCAGACTGACGGAAGCGTGGCTGCCATTCTGCGCCTACGGCCCCTCCGACCACCACCAATCACTCACACACATTCACACACAGGCAAAGGTGGGTGAAGTGTCTTGCACAAGGACACAACGACAGTATGCAATCCAAGCGGGATTCGAACCGGCCACCTTCCGCTCGCCAGCCGAACACTTAGCCCATTGTGCCATCTGTTTTCCCAATATTTGTGTGGATGTGTATGTATGCGAGTGTTGTTTGTCCCCGTTTGGTTCCGACCTGGTCGGGTGGGTTGAAGGTGGGTATGGGTAAGGGCTTTGAGGGTCGCTTACATACTGTTGCACAATTAGGCCTTGACTGTCACTGTCTGTTATCATTGTATGTATGCAAATTTCTGTGAAATTCAAATAAAAAGATTTAAATCAAAGAGGAGATGCGCGAGTAAATGGATAAATCGAAGAAGGGATATAATCGGTGGAATGTTCACTTGGTGACCAAAGTAAGGAATATACTCATTGATGGCAATGGGGCAGTTAATACTGGAGGATGCAGACAAGCAGCCGGTGCGATTTGATACCATTTAAGGCAAATATGCTAATCAGTAACCGGATTTCATCACTCTACTCTTCAAACATCCTCAGCAATTTAATATCAATCAATTATTCCTGTCGTTCCAGTACATTTCATCCTTCTTGTACAAGTGGTGGAAAGAAAATTCAGAATGGGAAGTGGAAGGGAGATTGAATTGCTCACAAATGGAAACACCAGCAGCCACCTTCCGACAGAGAGAAAGTGTTCGCCCAAAAACCTGGTCTTGCTGATGTAGTTGGTGCGCCTAAAGCAATAGACAATGTTGGAAACGGCACTAGAAAATCGTTATCTCATCTGTGAGGATTGGTGCCGTTTTTAAATTGAGTTTGAGATTGTTGCCGTCACTAAGACATCGTCTCTGGCACTGAGGGAGCAACTCAACAGCCACGACACGATGCCGCCCGATTAGTGGGGAAATTCTTCGTCAAATGTAGGAAAGTGTTAAATCAGCAGCACTGAATGCGTCTATGTTCGAGCATCCAAATGGCCCTTGGAACCTTCCTGTACAGAATGGAATTTAAAAATATCTGGACGTACATTGTATAGTTAAGGCGTTGGGGTAATTCTTTAGGAGTTCTTGCATTGAGAAAAGATTTGTGTTTGATCGGGATATATTTTTTTTAAAAACGACTGTAATTAGGAGATGTTCATGGACATGTACATGAATTATGGACTGATACGAGCTGGTACACTAGACAATTAGGAAGATGTGGTATCTTAGGATTTGTTGTAAGAAAAGACGGGTGCAACATAAAGAGGTCTACCGTGTATTCTGTAAGTCCCGGTGATACAATACATGCATATTTTAGGATTGCATATTTCAATGTTGCTTCTTTTAATATGCAGTTTACACTGACTAAGACTCGCTTGTGAATGAGTGCATCAATGGTTTTCTAGCGAACGAAAAGTCAAAGGAAAATTCAGAAGCTTATGCAAATTTAAGATACATCAGTCGTGTTGGAAGGAACTGTACAAGCTAGGTTGTGTGAGTGGAAAAAGGAAAATTCACATTGCATGTGTAGCACTTCAACTCAGTGGCAAAAAAAAACGAAGGGCATATTAGGGAGGATATGGAATTATACAGTTATGAAAGATTGATCAGAAAGAGGACTAACATGAATTTAGATGGAGGGGCTATGGTCTGTGCAAATGTGACAAATTTTCAGTAGCTTGCTAGCGTAGATGTAGGATTAATAAGTCCGCAGCTGTTGTGTCAAGAACACGTGCTCAGAATATGGGTGAGTCAATCAAGGAAGGGGAGAAGATATTTTGGATTTGTTGATGGGGTAGCAAACCGGCTAGAATCCGAAAGGCGATACTGCAATCTCCTAAGAGTGACGGCGGTTTGGCACTTCCTGACTTTAGGAGATACTATTGGGCAGCTAACTTGCAAAAACTCCTGTATTGGATGAATGATGATTGCGACCACCTACCGACTTGGGTACACATGGAAAAGGCGAGTTCACATCTCCCATTGCGGTCTGTCCTATGCTCCCAACTCCCCCTTCCTATAATATCTGTGGGTGCAGGCCCAATTGCGTCCCTCTCGCTCAAGATATGGAGTCAACTCAGGAAAAACTTCGGTTTACAAGGCCCTTCCATCTTGACCCCACTGCTTAAAAACCACATCTTTAAACCTTCAAGTACAGACCACGCATTCAAAACCTGGCATAGCAACGGTATCAGTAGTATCAAAAACCTATACAAGGATGGCATCTTTTCGTCTTTTGCGGAGCTCTCGTCCAACTATAGCCTCCCAAACACCCACCTTTTTCGTTTTTTCCAGATTAGGGATTTTGTGAAGAAGACATTCCCCCATTTCCCAAATCGCCCCCCTGAAGCCCTGACTGATATCATCTTAGCTCTAGATCCCAACCGGAAGAAATGCATCTCTGTTTTGTATAACTTGTTAGGGTCGGTTATATTGAACCCTCATACCTCATTAAAAGCTGCGTGGGAGGGCGAGCTGAATACGAAACTAACAGACCTGCAATGGGACTGCCTTGGATTTGATCCATTCTTCCTCCATATGTGCCCGTCATGGCCTAATCCAATGCAAAGTCCTTCACAAAGTCCACTACACAAATGCAAGAGTATCTAGAATTTACCCCGCTGTTAGGGACACCTGCAACAGATGTAATCAATCTCCTGCCAACCATAGCCATATGTTTTGGTCTTGCCCTAAGCTAGCAGCCTTTTGGAGGAGTGCTTTCGACTTGATAAGCAGAGCCTACGGCCAGACTATTCCTCCAAACCCACTGTCAGCCATTTTCGGTACCCCTCCCAACACCAACCTTTCTGTTGCGGTGAAACGGGTCCTAGCTTTTACAACCTTGTTAGCCCGGAGACTGATCTAGCTTAACTGGAGGCTCACCTGTCTCCCGACACATGCCCGCTGGACTAAGGAGGTGCTTTACAATTTAAAGCTTGAAAAACTTAGCTTCTCTCTCAAAGGCTCTACCAAGACATTCCTAGATACATGGAACCCTTTCTTGGAACTTGTTAACTCTCTCAACTTGTCCCCGGACTCGGAAGAGGACTGAGTGCTCTCCACCATTGTTCTGCTCTACTGCAGCTGCTCTCCCCTTAACCCCCCCCCCCCTCCACACTTATTTATTTAATTACTTACTTATTTACTGTTATTAGTGACCCCTTTTTTAAAATTTATTTTTATTTTTTTATTTTATTTTTTTATTTTATTACTTTTTGTTTCGTTTATCTTACCATATTTAATAATAATAATAATGGATGGGATTTATATAGCGCCTTTCTAATACTCAAGGCGCTTTACATCGCATTATTCATTCACTCCTCAGTCACACTCGGTGGTGGTAAGCTACTTCTGTAGCCACAGCTGCCCTGGGGCAGACTGACGGAAGCGTGGCTGCCATTCTGCGCCTACGGCCCCTCCGACCACCACCAATCACTCACACACATTCACACACAGGCAAAGGTGGGTGAAGTGTCTTGCCCAAGGACACAACGACAGTATGCACTCCAAGCGGGATTCGAACCGGCCACCTTCCGGTCGCCAGCCGAACACTTAGCCCATTGTGCCATCTGTCGTCCCAATATTTGTGTGGATGTGTATGTATGCGAGTGTTGTTTGTCCCCGTTTGGTTCCGACCTGATCGGGTGGGTTGAAGGTGGGTATGGGTAAGGGCTTTGAGGGTCGCTTACATACTATTGCACAATTAGGCCTTGACTGTCACTGTCTGTTATCATTGTATGTATGCAAATTGCTGTGAAATTCAAATAAAAAGATTTAAATCAAAGGGGAGATGCGCGAGTAAATGGATAAATCGAAGAAGAGATATAATCGGTGGAATGTTCACTTGGTGACCAAAGTAAGGAATATACTCATTGATGGCAATGGGGCAGTTAGTACTGGAGGATGCAGATAAGCAGCCGGTGCGATTTGATACCATTTAAGGCAAATATGCTAATCAGTAACCGGATTTCATCACTCTACTCTTCAAACATCCTCAGCAATTTAATATCAATCAATTATTCCTGTCGTTCCAGTACATTTCATCCTTCTTGTACAAGTGGTGGAAAGAAAATTCAGAATGGGAAGTGGAAGGGAGATTGAATTGCTCACAAATGGGAACACCAGCAGCCACCTTCCGACAGAGAGAAAGTGTTCGCCCAAAAACCTTACTTGGTCTTGCTGATGTAATTGGTGCGCCTAAAGCAATAGACAATGTTGGAAACGGCACTAGAAAATCGTTATCTCCCATGTGAGGAATGGTGCCGTTTCTAAATTGAGTTTGAGATTGTTGCCGTCACTAATACATCGTCTCTGGCACTGAGGGAGCAACTCAACAGCCACGACACGATGCCGCCCGATTAGTGGGGAAATTCTTCGTCAAATGTAGGAAAGTGTTAAATCAGCAGCACTGAATGCGTCTATGTTCGAGCATCCAAATGGCCCTTGGAACCTTCCTGTACAGAATGGAATTTAAAAATATCTGGACGTACATGGTATAGTTAAGGCGTTGGGGTAATTCTTTAGGGGTTCTTGCATTGAGAAAAGATTTGTGTTTGATCGGGATATATTTTTTTTTTAAAACGACTGTAATTAGGAGATGTTCATGGACATGTACATGAATTATGGACTGATACGAGCTGGTACACTAGACAATTAGGAAGATGTGGTATCTTAGGATTTGTTGTAAGAAAAGACGGGTGCAACATAAAGAGGTCTACAGTGTATTCTGTAAGTCCCGGTGATACAATACATGCATATTTTAGGATTGCATATTTCAATGTTGCTTCTTTTAATATGCATTTTACACTGACTAAGACTCGCTTGTGAATGAGTGCATCAATGGTTTTCTAGCGAACGAAAAGTCAAAGGAAAATTCAGAAGCGTATGCAAATTTAAGATACAACATCAGTCGTGTTGGAAGGAACTGTACAAGCTAGGTTGTGTGAGTGGAAAAAGGAAAATTCACATTGCATGTGTAGCACTTCAACTCAATGGCAAAAAAAAACGAAGGGCATATTAGGGAGGATAGGGAATTATACAGTTATGAAAGATTGATCAGAAAGAGGACTAACATGAATTTAGATGGAGGGGTTATGGTCTGTGCAAATGTGACAAATTTTCAGTAGCTTGCTAGCGTAGATGTAGGATTAATAAGTCCGCAGCTGTTGTGTCAAGAACACGTGGGTGAGTCAATCAAGGAAGGGGAGAAGATATTTTGGATTTGTTGGTCGAAGGAGGTTATGAAGTTGTAACAACAAGAGAAATATTAATAGATTATGGCATTACTAAATGATTAAATAAAGACATTCATACCGACATCAGCTTCCTCATTCGACGAATGAACACTGCAACAACGGAACAGGACAAGGAACACCACTACAAATGAACAGGTGCTTTTCCCCACGATGTCCGTTCTGACAACGAATGTAACCCATCTGCTCTACAAATTCCTTATAGCTCCATCACCCCCCGATCCTGTTTTAAGCAAAATACCTCTTATATGTTTAAAACCGATGCGACCATCCCCATGGACACTGCATTCCAGAAACCTAAACTCAATGCTAGCATTAAGTTTCAAGTGGGAGATGGACCCGAGGATCTTTCCAAGAATTATCCCAGGAATGAGTAGATTAACCTATGATAAGCGCTTGTAGGCAGTGGGCCTGTACTCGCTGGAGTTTAGAAGAATGAGTGGAGGGGGGCTAATTGATACCTACCGAATAGTGAAAGGCTTGGATAGAGAGGATCTGGAGAGTATGGTTTCACCAGGACTAGAGATCATAGCCTCAGAATTAATGGATGTTCATTTAGCAAGAAGTTGAGGAGAAATGTCTTTAGTCAGAGGGCCGTGAATATGTGGAATTATTTGCCACATAAGACTGTGGATATGGATATTTTAATGGATATTTTTAAGGCAGAGATAGATAGATTTGTGATTCGTATAGGTGTCAGCGGTTATTGGGAGAAGGAGGGAGAATGGGGTTTGCAGAGAGAGAAATACATCAGTCATGGTTGAATAATGTGCAGAAATATCACATTTAATCATTCCAATCATCACTATTCACATGTATCAAGCTATTACTTGTCAGATCACATAAAACATTTGTTATCTAGTATTTGACTGGCTATCTAACCTATCTGCCTGTCATCATTTTAGATATTGCCTAAAATCACGCTCACATTCTAATCTCTCAACATCACAACCCTCTCCTCAACACACGAATCGCACCCATTTCCCCGATATCCAAAAGAAAGACACCAGTATTAACGGGGCAGAAAAATCAAGAAGGGATAGGAGAGTATGGCCATAGGAATCGATGTGAAAGGCGAGGTGAATAATGGATTAAAAGTAGCATATATGAAAGCACGAAGTATAAGAAATAAAGTGGATGAGCATGAGGCTCAGTTAGAAATTGGCAAGTATGATGTTGTGGGAATTAGAGAGATGTGGCTGCAAGAGGGCTTGGGCTGGGAATGGAATATTCAAGGGTAAACGTCCTATCAAAAAGACAAACAGATGAGCAGAGTGGGTGAGGTAGCTCTGTTGGTAAGTAATGAAATACAATCCCTAGTGAGGGGAGACATAGAATCAGGAAATGTCGAGTCAGTAAGGGTAGAACTGAGGAATTGTAATGGTAAAAATACCCTAATGAGAGTTATCTACAGGCCCCCAAACAGTAGCCTGGTGCAAGTTGAATCAAGAGTTAAAATTGGCATGTCGCAAAGGTAATACTATGGTGGTTTTGGGAGATTGCGACATTCAGGTAGACTGGAAAAATCAGATTGCTCCTGGAATCCAAGAAAGGGAGTTTGTCATGTGTATCCGAGATGGATTCTTAGAGCAGCTTGTACTGGAGCCTACTAGTGAGAAGGCAATTCTGTATTTAGTGTTATGGAATGCACTGGATTTGTTAAGGGAACTCGAGGTAAGGAGTCAATAGGAGATAGTAACTATAATATGATAAGTTTTAATCTACAATTTGAGCGGGAGAAGGGAAAATCGGAAGTGACAATATTACAGTAATGCAAAGGGGACTATGGAGCCATGAGGGAGGACCTGGCCAAAGTTGATTGGAAAGAGACCCTAGCAGGAATGACTGTGGAACAACAATGGCAGATAATTCTGGGAATAATAAAGACGTTATGGATCAGTTAATTCCTAAGAGGAGGACATATTCTTAGAGGAGTAAGTGGCGATCGTGGCTGACAAGGGAAGTCAAGTGCAGTATAAAAATGAAAGACAAGATGTATCACACAGCAAGAATGAGCGGGTAGCCAGCGGATTGGGTATCCTTTAAAGAGCAACAGAAGATAACTACAAAAGGCAATACGGGGAGAAAAGATGAGGTAGTGGATGTAGCATACATGGATTGTCATAAAGCCTTAGATAAGGTCCTACGTAGGAGATTAGTGGGCCAAATTAGAGTGCATGGTATTGGGAGTAGGGTACTAACATGGATAGAAGATTGGTTGACAGGAAACAAAGAGTAGGGATTAACGTGTCCCTTTCAGAATAGCAGGTAATGACTAGTGGGGTATCTTAAGGCCCGTTGATGGGACCGCAGCGATTTACAATATATATTAATGATTTGGATGAAAGGATTAAAAGAATCATTAGCAAATTTGCAGATGACACAAAGCTGGGTGGCAGTGTGAACTGTTAGGAGGATGCTATGTGGATGCAGGGTGACTTGGACAGGTTGGGGAATGGCAAGATGCATGACAGGTGCAGTATCATGTGTATAAATGTGCTGTTATCCATTTTCTTGGCAAGAACAGGAAGGCAGATTATTATCTGAATGGTGTCAAGTTAGGAAAAGGGGAAGTACAATAAGATCTGGGTGTCCTTCTTCAGTCACTGAAAGTAAGCATGCAGGTGCTTCAAGTGAAGGAAGCTAATGGAATGTTGGCCTTCACAACAAGAAAAGTTGAGCATAGGAGCAAAGAGGTCCTTCGGCAGTTGTATAGGGCCCCAGTGAGACCACACCCAGAGTATTGTGTGCAGTATTGGTCTCCAAATTCGAGGAAGGACATTACTGTTATTGAGGGAGTGCAGCGTAGGTTCACAAGGTTAATTCTCGGGATGGCTGGACTCTCGTATGTTGATAGATTGGAGCAGCTGGGCTTGTATACGCTGTCATTTGGAAGGATTAGAAGGGATCTTATTGAATCATATTAGATTATTAAGAGATTGGACACACTAGAGGCAGGAAACATGTTCCCGATGTTGGGGGACTCCAAAACCAGTGGCCACAGTTTATGAATAAGGGGTAGGCTATTTAGAACGGAGATGAGGAATTTTATTTTCACCCAGAGAGTTGTGAACTTGTGGAATTATCTGCCTCAGAAGGCAGTGGAAATCAATTATTGGGATGAAATATTTAGCGAAGAGGAGTGAATATAAATCAAGGGAAGTATATGGTTCTGGCTTCAAATCAAAAAGAGAAACGGGAAGTGGGGAAGTGGGGAGGTATATTGGGAGAAAGCGTTGCACGCGCAGTGGGTAATATGGAAAGGGTGAGGGAAAATTTGACCGAAACATTCTAGTGTAAGCAATGTATTGATCTAATCAGCACTGGACAAACATGGATACATGAAATCCCTGCTTTCAATTCTTCTACATCAATATCACGGCATCAAAAATGCAACATTACCAAACCCTCTGTTTATATACCTGCCTCAGAAATGTCTACCTTTGCCTCCGTTATCTCTCCTTACTCTTTTCCGTAAAATGTATCATATCACATTCCTGAGTGTAAAAATTCATCTCGCACCATTCTTCACATCCTTTAGATCGTTTTTAGGCCTCTTGCGGCTTGTCACTGCATCAGTACTTCTTGGTCGCTCTGGAGGTAGTGAACGTTGAAGTGGGCATGATGAAGAATTAATGTTGCTCTTCACTCTTCTCTTGCACAAGAACAGAGTCTCTCATATAATTCTATATTCTACACTCGTTGACGTCATCATCCAAATTATGATGCAATCTCAGCACATGCACAATATGTGCGAAAGTCTGTGTAACCACAGATTGATCACCTTGTTGGGGGTTTACTACAGACCCCCAAATATTTAACGGGCAACAGAAGAGCAAATGTGCCGGGAGATTGCAGACAGCTGCCGTTCAAAAAGGTTGCTGTAGTAGGGGATTTCAACATTCCCAACATAGACTGGGTAAAATCATAGCGTGAAGGATGTTGATGGGGTGCAATTCCTCATAAATGTTCATGCTAATTTTCTTAAACAGTGTGTGGATGCCCTCACACGTGAGGGGGCAACAATGGATCTAGTATTGGGAATTTGGGGAGGACAAGTTAATGGAGTGTGTGTGCGTGGAGGAGCCTTTTGGGAAAAGTGACCACAGTTCGATTAGGTTTAAGATAGTTATGGATCAGGACGGAGAGGGTCCACGTGTTAAAATGCTCATTTGGGATAAGGACAACTTTGAGGATATGAGAGGTTTCGCTCAAGTTGACAGGAGCAGGTTATTTGAGGGGAAAGGAACATCGGATAAGTTGGATATTTTTAGACGAGTGTTTAAGAGAGTTCAGGATGTGTACGTCCCTGTTATGGTTAATGGCCAAGCAGGCAAACGTAATGAAGCTTGGGTCAAAAGGAAGGAAGCTTGACGTTAGTAAAGGCAGCTGGGATCAAGTCGATCCCTGGACCCGTTTCTGGAACTGAGGAGCAAACAAAAAAGGTGATCAGAAGGGCAAAAAGGGGCCCGGAGGAAGCAAGAAAGACAATCCCAAAATATGTTATTAATGCATTTAGGGAGGGGGGGGGGGTGGTAACGATAGGGAGAGTGGAACCTTTCAGTAATAACAGTGGTCACACCTGTGTGGAGCTACAGGAGGTGGGCAAGTTCCTGAATTAGTGTTTCTCTTCTGTATTTACCGAGGGGAAAGACAGTAGGACGAAGCAAATTGGAGACGTCACTGGAAGTGTCATGAGAGCAGTCAGGGTTACCATCAAACATGTACTGAAGGTACTGTGATGTTTTAAGGTGAACAAATCTCCGGGGCCTGATCAGATATACCCGAGAACATTGCGGGAAACTAGAGAGGAAATTGCGGGAGCCCTGGTTGAAATGTATACGTCATCATTAAATATAGGAGTTGCCAGAGGATTGGAGGGTGGCAAATGTTGTGCCTCTTTTCAAGAAGGGCTGCAGGGGAAATGCTGAGAACTATAGGCCTGTGAGCTTAACATCTGTAGTTGGTATGTTACTGGAGAGTATTCTGAGGGATGGGATATACAGGGATTTGGATGGACAAGGGCTGATTTGGGACAGTCAGCATGGTTTTGTACGTGGTAGGTCGCGTCTCACAAATCTGATGGATATTTTTGAAGACGTAAGCAAAAACATTGATGAAGGCAGAGCTGTGGACTTGAGTAAGGCATTCGACAAGTTTCCACAAGGTAGGCTGCTCTGGGAGGTTAGATCTCATGGGATCCAAGAAGACATATTTGAATGTATAACAAATTGGTTCCATGGAAGGAAGCAGAGTTGAGGTGGTGGAAGGTTGCTTCTCTGATTGGTGGCCTGTGACTAGTGTCGTGCCACAGGGATCGGTGCTGGGCCCGTTACTGTTTGTTATCTACATCAATGATTTGAATGCGACCATACAGGGCAAGATTAGCAAGTTTGCTGATGATACAAAAGTTAGTGGTTTTGCAGATTGTGAAGATGGTTGTGAACGATTGCAGCACAGTCTGAATCGATTGGCCAGGTATGCGGTTGATGGAATTTAATAGACGTGTGAGCTGTTGCATTTTGATTCAAGGGCAATAATTACATAGTAAATGGTAGACCTCTGGGTTGCGTTGCAGAACAGAGGGATCGAGGAGTACCTTGAAGGTCGAGTCGCAAGGAGATAATTTGATCAAAAAGGCTTTTGGCACTTTGATCTTCATCAGTCAGAGTATGTCGTGTAGAAGTTGGGAGGTCATGTGGCAGTTAGATAAGACGTTGGTGAGACCGCAATTATAATATTGTGTTCAGCTCTGGGCACCATGTTATAGGAAATATATTGTCAAACTTGAAATGGTTCAGAAAATATTTACGAGGATGTTGCCAGGACTAGAGGGTGTGAGCTATATGGAGAAGTTGAATAGGCAGGGTCTATATTACATGGAACGTAGGAGTATGAGGGGGGAGGTTATAGAGGTATACAAAATCATGAGTGGAATAGATCGGTTAGATGCTCAGAGTCTTTTACCCAGAGTAGGGGAATCGAGGAACAGAGTACATAGGTTCAAGGTAAAGAGGAAAAGATTCAATAGGAATCCGAGAGGTAACTTTTTAGCTCTGCGGGTGGTGGGTGTATGGGACAAGTCGTCAGAGGTCTCAGTTGAGGCTGGGACTATCCCCATCGTTTAAGAAATAGTTGGACAGGTACTTGGATACGTTTCATAACAAGAGGATTTCAGTTTCATAACAAGAGGATTTCAGTTTCATAACTAGAGGATTTTGGTATAGGAGTAAAGAGATTCTTCTGCAGTTGTATATGTCTCTGGTGAGACCTCATCTGGAGTATTGTGTACAGTTTTGGTCTCCTAATTTGAGGAAGGACATCCTTGTGATTGAAGCAAGATTTACGAGATTGATCCCTGGGATGGCGGTACTGTCATATGAGGAAAGATTTAAAAGACTAGGCTTGTATTCACTGGAGTTTAGAAGGATGAGGGGACATCTTATAGAAACATATAACATTATAAAAGGACAGGACAAGCCAGATGCAGGAAAATATGTTCCCAATGTCAGGTGAGTCCAGAACCAGGGGCCACAGTCTTAGAATTAAGGGGAGGTAATTTAAGACTGAGGAGAAAAAAAACTTTTTTACCCAGAAAGTTGTGAATTTATGGAATTCCCTCTCACAGAGGGCAATGGAGGCCAAGTCACTGGATGGATTTAAGAGAGAGTTAGATAGAGCTCTAGGGGCTAGTGGAGTCAAGGGATATGGGGAGAAGGCAGGCACGGGTTATAGATAGGGGACGATCAGCCATGATCACAATGAATGGTGGTGCTGGCTCGTGGAGTCAAGGGATATGGGGAGAAGGGAGGCACGGGTTATTGATAGGGGATGATCAGCCACGATCACATTGAATGGCGGTGCTGGCTCGAAGGGCCGAATGGCCTCCTCCTGCGCCTATTTTCTATGTCTCTATGTTTCTATGATAGGACAGGTTTTTCGAGGGTTATGGACCAAGCGCAGGCAAGTGGGATTATGGTAGCTGGGACATTGTTGGCCGGTGTGGGCGAGTTGGGCAGAAGCCCCAGTTTCCACACTGACTAATTATTTCTTGCTTCCATCTGTCCATCTGAACCGACCATTAATGCTGTTACTGAAACAAATTGCCTCCTTCTGGATATCGGTGGGTTTATTTGAACGAAGACCACTTTTGAAAGACAAGATAAACACAAAGTGATGGAGTAACTCAGCGGGTGAGGCAGAATCTCTGAAGAGAAGGAATGGGTAACTTGAGACCCTTCTTCAGACTGATGTCAGGGGAGTGGGTGAGACAGCGATAGAATGTAGTCAGAGGCAGTAAGACTGGAGGGAGAATTGTGACAGGGAGGCGATGGAGAGGGACGGAATGCAAGGGCTATTTTAGGTTAGAGAAGGTAATTTTCACACCGCTGCGGTGTAAGCCACGCATACGAAATATGAGGTGATGTTCCTACAATTGCGAATGACAAGAGATCATTCAAGATTGAATGCCCTCTAAACCAAAGTTCCTAACGGGAACGTAGCGTTCATTGCATCGTTGTATTGTATTGTATTTGCCACAAGGCATAGGTTTACACATGTGGTGCATGTTTTAAGTACACATTGACTGGACGATTTCTCCATCCACACAGACAGACATAACAAACACCATTCTTCTTTGTGGTAGTAGTTTAACAGTCATCTATTCGCATTTCATATCCTCTTGTCAGACGTAAATATTCTCAAACACATACGAAAGCTCGCCGCCACTAAATGTATTGTCATTAACACAAAGCCAACTTTCACAGCAATGCAGAATTGCTATCTTGGAAACACCCTGCTGAATCCTCAGAGTTTAGTCATCGAAATTAATAGAATAATTTCGAAAATATTTTGTAGAATTGCTCGCTAGTCAGGCACGTTCGTAAGAATTCACGTTTCATATCAACGGTTGTTCGTCAGAGCTAAAGTTGTTAATACATTGCTGGGAGCATTAGAAGAGAAAACATGTGAGGATTAGTGTAGGAAAAAAAGGTGTTTAATTGACGGAAATGGTGGTGTTAATGCTTCAATGAGAAGACGCTGATGACTTTTGAAATGAAACTAATATCAACGCGTATCCCGTCATTTTTTTGTACAGAAACATCCCCGGCAGCTGCGATCATCATGGATGGAAATTCAGATGGGAATCGGGACCTGAATGGATCGCAAATAAACACAGGCAAGTGGCACATAAATGTGCGGAGATTGGTTCTCCATAAGTGGCTGCTCTGCTCTGGTGGATGTTGTGCTGTTATTGTCGGTAATATCAGTTCCTACATAATGACGAATGAGCCGAGTGGCGCATTATTGGCATATACCGTGGAGCTAATATTGTTCAGCTCCAGCGATTCAACTTCGCTGCATTCCTCGCAGGTCTGAGTTGGTAATCGACTTGGGCGCCATCTATTGCGCATATGTGTTTGGTGCATTGCTGCCGAGATTTATTAACATTTTGGTGAACAAAATGGATTCATGAATAGCTGTGTGACGGTCGGCTTCCATGCGTAGGGATTCATGACCATTCATTCTTTCGTTATCAGCACCTCCACGGCATTTGTTTTTACATTATCCAAAAATAAAACAGCCTTTTGCAACAGCGACAGAATTAGATCATTTCTAAACATTAGAGTAGATCCTATAATTCATAAAGGCAGAATAAAATTACATGTACCGTGCTGCGACCAGGCAGCTTCTTCCTCTGCTTCTTCTTCTTCTTTGGAGTTTTACGGCAGCCGGCATCCACAATGTTGCATTGCTGCCACCTTCTGGCTTCACTCCACAGCCCTCATGTCTTTACATTATATCCTTTTTATAAGGCCAGAGGCCCTCAAGAAATTAAACAACACCTTTACTCCTTTTCCTTCCCCTCCACACTCTAGAATGTTCTTTTCTGATATATCTGTCATTCCAATTTTCTTCATTTCACTGATCAAAACTCTTCTTTCTGTTTCATATCTTCTACATGCAACTAGAGCATGCTGAACTGTTTCCGGCTGATGGCATTCCTCACACAGCCCAGTAGGGTGTTTTCCCAACATTTTTAATGTGCTGTTCAGGTGAGTGTGTCCTATCCTCAATCTTGCTAATACTACCTGTTCTCTCCTGTTCCCCCCTCTTCTTGCTGTAATGCCCACTCTATTTTGTAGCGAATAGAGGTGTCTCCCCTTTGTCTCCTGTTCCCAGTATTGTTGCCATTCCTGATTTATTTTCTTCCACACAATGTGTTTTCCTTCAGATTTGGATAATTGTAAGTTTACCTCTATGTTCTCTTTTTTAACGGCCTCTTTTGCTAATTTATCCACTTTTTCATTTCCTAGCACACCAATGTGTGATGGGACCCACAACAAAGTCACGTCACTGCCCTTCCTTGTTACTTGGCTTAATAGTAGTAGAATTTCATACACTAGGTCAGGCCGCCTATGGGATGCACCAGACCCAATACTCTGGATTGCAGACAATGAGTCGCTACATATTAATACTATGCATGGTTGCACCTGTTCTATCCACCGAACTGCCATCAAAATAGCGTACAGTTCCACTGTATTCACTGCCAAATAGTTATTTGTTCTTTTGCAAATCTCAATATTCATCCCTTGCACTACCACAGCTGCCCCTGTTGTTTCAGCTACTGGGTCCTTTGATCCATCTGTGAAAATTAAGAGGTGTTCCCTGTATCTATTATATATATGGTTATGCTATTCTGTTTTTAGGTCTGAATTTTTTCCCCTCCTTTTTGCCTCCCATATCTCCAGATCAACTTTTGGGATGTTCAGTAACCATATTGGGACAGATGGCCACAATACTGCAGGGCAGAACACTTTGTCCTCTACTTCCATGTCCTCTACTTCCTTGCCACACCTCCTCCAACCCAGCCGAAGCTTCCAGACTGAGCCACCCCTCTCTCCCAGTACACCAGAAGGGTTTCGGCCCGAAACGTCGCCTATTTCCTTCGCTCCATAGATGCTGCTGCACCCGCTGAGTTTCCCCAGCAATTTTGTGTACCTCCTGTACTACCTGTTTAGTTGGGTGGTTCTCTCCATGACCCTTAAGGCTTAGCCAGTAATTAGCCATTAGTTGTCTGCGGCGCAGTCTCAACGGCATCTCCCCAGTTTCCACCTGTAGTGCACATACAGGTGACGTCCGCACACCTCCTATACAGATTCTTAGAGCTTCCGCTTGGACTTTGTCCAACTCGGACAACACTGACTTAGATGCTGATCCATAAGCTATACTGCCATACTCTAGTCTGGATCTGATCAGTGATACATAGATATGTTTAAGAGATAATATATCTGCTCCCCACTCTAAACCTGCTAAGCATCTCATTACATTGATGGCTTTTTTGCATTTTCCAATTATTTTTGTAATGTGGACCCTCCATGTTAATCTGGAGTCAAAATGGACTCCCAGGAAACGGAAATCTTTTACTCTTTCCAAATTGTTGCCGTATAGTTTTAACTGGACATCCTCTTTAATTTTCTTTCTTGTGAAAACCATTGTCTTTGTCTTCTCTATAGAGAATTTAAAACCCCATTTCACTCCCCACTCTTCCACCTGGGCTATCCCTTGCTGCATTTTACCCACGATAAAATCTATATTCTTCCCCTTTCTCCATAGGCTGCCATCATCTGCAAAGAGCGATCGCCCCATCTCTGGTTGAATGTTTGCAAATATATCATTAATCATGATTGAGAATAGGATCGGGCTTATCGCACTTCCTTGGGGAGTTCCATTTTCGACTACACATTTACTAGAGATGTCTGACCCTATTTTAACTTGGATACTTCTACCGTTAAGAAAATCCATTATCCAGTTAAAAATATTTCCTCCTACTCCCATTAAATGCAGCTTTATTAGAAGACCTTCTCTCCACAACATATCATAAGCCTTCTCTACATCAAAAAATACGGTAACTACAGATTATTTTTTAACTTGTGCTTTCCTTATATCATCTTCCAAGCACAGAACTGGATCATTAGTACCTCTCCCTTTTCTAAAGCCACTCTGATAATTAGCCACTATACCGTTTTTTTCCATTAGATGCATTAATCTTTCATTTACCATTCTTTCCATCAGTTTACACATGTGTGCTGTTAAAGCTATAGGTCTATAATTTACTGGATTACTTGCATCTTTCCCTGGTTTCCTAATAGGCACAATGATTGCTTCCTTCCGGTATTCGCCCTTCTTCCCACACCTTGTTATATAGTGCAAGTATCTTTTGGAGTCCCTCCTCACTTAGATGCTTTATCATTATGTAGCAAATATCATCCTTCCCTGGGGCTGAGTTCTTACACTTGGCCAGAGCTCTCTTTAGCTCCCCCAAATTAAATGGAATATTGTACTTGTCCTCTGTGATACCTTTCCTTTGTAAGGCCTCAACATTTTCCTCTCTTGTTCTTTCCCTACCTCTTCTTCCTTCATCTGATAAGTTGTGGGAGCTGTGAACCCTACTAAAAGTGTTAACCATTAGTTCTGCTTTGTCTTTATTTGAGACTACAGTTTGATCTCCATTTGTTAGGATAGGATAACTCCACTCCCTTTTATCACCTTCCATTTTTTTAATCATCCCCCATATCTCCCCTACCTGTGTTGTGTTTCCAATTGAATCACAATACTTCCTCCAATATGCTCTTTTTGTTTGTCTTATAGTCCTCCTTACAATTGCCTGAGCCTGTTTGTAATTAATCATGTGTTGGTAGTTATGAGTTCTTTTTAATAATCTGAATGCTCTGTTTCTATTCACCACTGCCTCTTTACATTTATTGTCCCACCATGGCACAGCTTTCCTTTTTGATCTTCCTTTACTTTTAGGTATGGAAACTAATGCTGCTCTTTTGATACCTTCTGACAATTTATTCTCAAAGTTTTCTATATCTGTCTCTTCTTGTATCGGTTTTACATATCTATCACTTTCCTCCTTAAATTTCTCCCAATTAGCCTTTCCAAACACCCATCGTCCACTTCTGTTTTCTTTACTCATAGTTAAAGTAATATTTATTTTGCATAGCACAGGATGATGATCACTTCCTATGGTACCCTTTTCATATACTTCCCAGTTACATTTAGCAGCAATCCTATTAGAAACAAGTGTAAGGTCCAACACAGACTCCTTCCCTGTCCTAACATCTACCCTGGTCTTCTTTCCATCATTTAGACATACTAGATTACCATCATTTAATAATTCCTCAATTACCTGTCCATTATTATCTGACTTTCCACTGCCCCATAATGTATTATGTGCGTTAAAGTCCCCACACCAAATAACATTAGATTTGCTCTGGCCTTCTACTTCCTGTAACTTATTGACCTCTAATCGCTTACATGGATTATAGTAATTTATTACCACTATTTTCCTCCTCTCAGACCACACTTCTATTACCACATATTCCTGTTCCTGCCCAATTCCTAATACCTTGTATGGTATCCCTTTTTTAATGAAAGTGGCACAACCCCCTCCTCCCCCATTTCCCCTATCACATCTCACTGCAACATAATCATATAGAACAAAATCTAAACTTGGTTTCAACCAGGTTTCCTGGATACATACGACATCTGGTTTTTCCTTCCTACTGTCTATGAATTGCTTAAAGTCTTGCCCATTGGCTAACAAGCTTCTTGCATTCCATTGTAGGATTAACATTAATATTATTAACCCACACATGTTGACTCTTGGCTCGCCTGGATACTGAGACCATCATGTATTTCCTCCCACTTCAATCCTGCCATGCCCAAGTGGTGGACTGCAGCCTTTACAATGATTTGGATCCTTTCTGTTTTGGATTTTACTTCTGCTGTCGCATTTATTACTCCTGCTATAAATATAACCAGGTTTTTCTTTTCTTTCCATATACTCTTTCTTTTTCTTTTATTGTTTCCATTATGCCCATATCTTGCTCCCTCCTGATCCTTCTTTCATTCATCTGTTTTGTAGGGTCAGCCTTTTTTGCTGCCTCTGCATCAGGAGACCTTTTCCTTCACTCTTATGTTTTGTACTTCAGCTTCACGTTTCATCACCTCACAGCCCCAGTAAGCCACACTATGCTCTCCTCTACAATTACAGCACTTTGGTCTGACCCCCTCTCCACACTGACCATATTCATGGTCCCCACTACACCTTGCGCATTTCCTCGCCCCCTTGCACATTTTAGCTATATGCCCAAATTTCTGACATTTGAAGCACCTCATTGGTTTGGGTATGTACTCTCTTACACTATATCGCATGAATCCAAAATGGACCACTTTTGGAAGGGATTCTGTCTTGAATTCAAGCAGGACTGACTCAGTTTCCTCTTTCTTTGCTCCTTTGGTCATTCTTTTGGCATTCATAATTAATTCACATCTCTTTCTGAGTTCCTGAACCAGTTCACTCATATTGACTTTGAGAGGGATTCCATAGATAACCCCTTTACACCCTGCCCTCCTCCGTTCTCCCACTCTCACTACTTTGATTATTTTGATGTTGTCAATCTTGTTCATTTTCATTGCCTTTTCAACTTGAGCCTCACTGTTGCACCCTATTAGCATGTTTCCATCTTCCAGCACTCTTGCATACTTTACTTCCCCAACCTGGGCTCTGATTATTTTTGTCAGCTTCATTGGCTCTATCTTCTTTACTCCTCCTTCTCCTTCAAACCTCACCACTACATTTAACGACATTTCCTTTTCTGGTTCCTTGTCTTCACTCTCCGATCCACCAATATTGCTTTTCCTTCTTTTACGGCTGCTCTTCCTGGGACTACCCCGTGCTCCCACGGTTTCCCACTCCTTCTCAACATTTCCTTCATTATCCTCTCCTCCACTGGCCTCCATACCACTAGACCCACTCTCTCCTGTCATTTTGTAACAGCAGGGAATATTGCCAGAGCACCGTTTACCGGACCTATACAGGCCGTCGGCCGATTCTCTCTCTCTCCAGGCAGCTTCTATCGAGCACCTCCTCATATGTACAAGGTACACAAAATTGCTGGGGAAACTCAGCGGGTGCAGCAGCATCTATGGAGCGAAGGAAATAGGCGACGTTTCGGGCCGAAACCCTTCTTCAGGCCTACACTCCGCGACTCGACCGCCCGCAGACTCCGGGCCCCAACTCTGGCCCGCATCGCATCGCATCGCATCGCCTGCCCGAGTCCCGCGACACCCGCCATCTTGGCCACTAGGAGCGACTTCCATACTCACCGGGACGCCGCCTTCACCGACCTCCACATCGATGCCGCCGCCGCCGCCGACCCTCACCTGCCGACCGATGACGCCCAGCCTCGCAGCTTCTACGGTAACTCGGACTTTCTCCCCCTCCCTCGCCGATTCTTCTGACATCGCCGCCGGACCCGCCCCGACCCGGCATCGATACCCGCCGGACCGGGGCTGCCCCAACATGGCCGCCACAACGCACCCGATTCATCTCGCCGCCGACCCGCCGACCTTCCGCCCACCGGGACCACCCTCCCTCCCACGCATCGCCCGCCCGCGGACCCCGACTCAACCACCACTGGACTCCGACCATCGGGTCCGGTGACCCGCGCCACTCCACCCCCCTCCAGCAACCCACAGCCGTCGCCTTACCTGGAGCCTGGACTCTGCACTGGGCCTGGAGCCTTCACGCTGCTTACTCCCACTCTGCTGGACTTAACTCCACTGGGTCCTAGCGCCCGTCTGCCCAGCCTTGCTAACCTCAGTGGCTGCTCCACTGACCCTCCCCCAACCATGTCACCCCCGCTCTTCCCCACCCACATTACAGCCCTCTCTCCCCCCCACCCCCTGACCACCCACCACTCCTCCAACACCCACAACCCCCCCCCCCCACACATCGCCCCGTCCCCAGTCTACCCACCTGCCTTCCTCTGGCCCCAACTCCCACCCCTGCCGGGTGTTCACCATCCCCCCTGACCTCCCACACCCAACGGTCTGTCCTCAGCAGAGGTCTCACCTTTGTCCCACTCCGTCCCCATCTCAATGAGTTCCGCGCCCACCATGACTTGGAGCGCTTCTACAGTCGTCTCCGCCTCACAGCGCACTTCCATGGGAAGGAGTCCTCGCCCCCCAATGATGACCCTTTTTCCCGTCTCCAACGCACCCCCTCCTCGTGGAACCCCTCTCGTAAAGTCCCGGCTCTGGAACTCTTTATCCACAACTGCCGCCGCGACGTCAACCGCCTCAACTTCTCCACTCCCCTGTCTCACTCTAATCTTTCCCCCTCTGAACGCACTGCCATTGAATCACTCCGCAAAAACCCAGATTGGGTAATCAAACCAGCCGACAAGGCAGGTGCCGTGGTAGTCTGGCGCGTCGATCTCTACAAAGCTGAGGCCACGCGCCAACTCTCGGACACCTCCTCCTACTTACCCTTGGACCATGACCCCACTGACGAGCACCAGGCCACCATTTCTAGCACCATCACCGACTTCATCAATTCCCACGCCCTGCCCGACCAAGCTTCCAACCTCATCGTTCCCCAGCCCTGCACGGCCCGTTTTTACCTTCTCCCCAAAATCCACAAACCCGGCTCTCCCGGCAGACCCATTGTCTCTGCGTGTTTGTGCCCCACCGAATTCATCTCCACATACCTTGACTCCATCCTATCCCCCTTGGTCAAAGCCCTTCCCACCTATGTTCTAGACACCTCAGACACTCTCCGCCGCCTCCACGCATTCCACTCTCTGGGCCCTCACCCCCTCATCTTCACCATGGATGTCCGGTCACTCTACACCTCCATCCCCCACCAGGATGGCCTCGGAGCCCTCCGGTTCTTCCTCGACCAGAGGAACAACCTATACCCAGCCACTGACACTCTCCTCCGCTTAGCGGAGTTGGTCCTCACCCTCAACAACTTTACATTTGACTCCTCCCATTTCCTCCAAACACAAGGCGTAGCTATGGGCACACGCATGGGCCCCAGCTACGCCTGCCTCTTTGTCGGGTACGTTGAACAATCCTTGTTCGATGCGTACCAGGGCCCCATCCCCGACCTCTACCTCCGTTACATTGACGACTGCTTTGGTGCCACCTCCTGCACCCACACACAACTGACTGACTTCATCCACTTCACCACCAACTTCCATCCGGCACTCCAATACACCTGGACGATTTCCGACACTTCCCTACCATTCCTTGACCTCACCATCTCCATCGCAGGGGACAGACTCCTGACCGACATACATTACAAACCCACTGACTCACATGGCTATCTGGACTACACGTCTTCCCACCCTGCCCCCTGTAAAGACTCCATCCCCTACTCCCAATTCCTCCGCCTACGCCGCATCTGTTCCCAGGATGAGACATTTCATACCAGGGCATCGGAAATGTCCTCGTTCTTCAGGGAACGGGGATTCCCCTCCGCCACCATAGATGAGGCTCACACCAGGGTCTCATCCATACCCCGTAACACTGCTCTCTCTCCCCATCCCCGCACACGCAACAAGGGCAGAGTCCCTCTGGTCCTCACCTTTCACCCCACCAGCCGGCAAATACAACACATAATCCTCCGCCATTTCCGCCACCTCCAACGTGACCCCACCACTCGCCACATCTTCCCATCTCCCCCCATGTCTGCCTTCCGCAAAGACCGCTCCCTCCGCAACTCCCTCGTCAATTCTTCCCTTCCCTCCCGCACCACCCCCTCCCCGGGCACTTTCCGTTGCAACCGCAAGAAATGCAACACCTGTCCCTTCACCTCCCCCCTCGACTCCATTCAAGGTCCCAAGCAGTCGTTCCAGGTGCGACAAAGGTTCACCTGTATCTCCTCCAACCTCATCTACTGCATCCGCTGCTCTAGATGTCAGCTGATTTACATCGGTGAGACCAAGCGTAGGTTGGGCGACCGTTTCGCCGAACACCTCCGCTCAGTCCGCAATAACCTACCTGACCTCCCGGTGGCTCAGCACTTCAACTCCCCCTCCCATTCCCAATCCGACCTCTCTGTCCTGGGTCTCCTCCATTGCCAGAGTGAGCAACAGCGGAAATTGGAGGAACAGCACCTCATATTCCGTCTGGGGTCCTTGCGTCCTTATGGCATCAACATTGAATTTTCCCAATTTGGCTAGCCCGTGCTGTCTCCTCCCCTTCCTTCACCCTCTAGCTGTCTCCTCCCACCCTCCCATCCGCCCGACCTCGGGCTCCTCCTCCTCCTCCCTTTTTCCTTCTTTCTTTCCCCACCCCCCATCAGTCTGAAGAAGGGTTTCGGCCCGAAACGTCGCCTATTTCCTTCGCTCCATAGATGCTGCTGCACCCGCTGAGTTTCCCCAGCAATTTTGTGTACCCTGCTAAATTAAACTAATCTCCTCTGCCTACTAATGATCCATATCCCCTGCATAACCATGTATCTGTCTAAAAGCCTCTTATCGTATCTGCCTCCACCACCACCCCTGGCAGCATGTCCCATGCCCCCACTACCCTCTGTGTAAAAACACTCGCCCCGCACATCTCCTTTACACTTTGCCCTTCTCACCTTAAAGCCGTGCACTCTGGTCGTTGCCATTTCCACCCAGAGAATTTTTTCTCCTTTTTTACTTAGCACAATTATATTTCTGCTTATGCTAGTATGATGGTGATAAATCACTTGGGTCCATTTTAAGCTTAGAAATCCTTCCGTGCATTTCATGTTCAGAACGGTACAGTTTTCCCACTGAGTGCTAAACAGTGTTTGATAAAAATGTAGCTTCATATTTTCCCTGTACGCTGCATGGTTTTATTTATTAAACCTCGATTTGAATGTGCAACACATGTATATATATATATACTAGACCAAGTGCAGACCCGTTGGGTCTCCTCCCCCAACGCAGCCGTTCCCTACCCGTTGCCCCCACGGGAGACGTGGTCCTCCAACTAAAGTTTCGAGCACTCTGCAGTGCGGCTGTTTTTAAATGGCGTCTTTGAGGAGAGAGGCGGGCGCCAGCAGCCGTTATGGTCGCTGACCAGCAGGAGGCGACAAAATGAGTGGGGGGGGGAAGAAGGATTTTATTAAAAATGTGTACAGAAACACGACGAAATTTAATGAGGAGTGGATACTTGGAATGAAAAGTGAAATCTCTACCGAAATGGGGAAAATCTGGTCGTTTGTGGGTCTGGTGTTGGCGAAGCAACAAATCAAAGGCTGGCACCCACAAGTCAGGCAGAAACACAGCCAGCCAGCAGCCACAGAGATAGACAGACAGAGAGGTAGGGAGGTGGGTGGGTGGGTAGGGAGGTAGGTAGGTAGGTAGGTAGGTAGGTAGGTAGGTAGGTAGGTAGGTATGATCTAGGTGTAAATGTAGATGGGTCAGTGAGTAAATTTGCTGACTACATCACAATTGGCTGGAATGTACCGGAGGTGGAAGCAAATTAAATAAAGATGTTTTAGAGACTTTTAGATAAGCAAATGGGAGTGCAGGGAAAGGAGGGGGGATATGGAGATGAGAGGAGTTTAACTTGGCATCATGTTCGCCACAGACCTTGTGGGGCAAAGGGCCTGTATCTGTACAGTTCTAAGTTAACCTGTCTCTCGCTTCTAACCCATGTAGGAAGGGCTGTGTCTGTGTCTACATCTCCTCTCTCAATGTTCAGGCATCTATCAGCTCTCCCGCAGAGGCAGCGATTCATATGGACCATCCTCTCAATGACACCACCTCCACACAAGACCTAGCTCCGAGCGGGCCGGTACATGTGGCGCGACCACTAGACAGACACCCGCTCCCACCCCAGTGAAGACATCCATCCCCCGGGCCACACTGTACCTGTGGAGCGGCCAGAGCTCCGCTGGACATCCAGGCTGCGGCCAGCATAGCTCGGTTCCTGCGGGCTGCCAGGCCGATAGAGAGCGGGCGGACGACGGCACAGTAGCGGTCTAGGCTGATAACGAGAGTGACGAGGGCGCAGGAGTACATGGCGAAGAGTTTGAGGAACATGAGGAGTCTACATGCGGCGGCTCCGGCCGCCCACTGCACCGTGTAGTTCCAGCAGGCATCCATGGGCATGACCAACGCGGTGACCAGCAGGTCGGCGCCGCACAGGTTCACCAGTAATGTGCGGATATGTGAGTGGCGAGCCCGCAGCGCGCCCAGTAACACGTACACATTGAGAGACGAGGAGATGCCGGCCATGGCCAGGGTGAGCAACACTCTGATGGCTGACGCCGTGGAGAAGCTGGGTAGCAGCAACTGTGAACGGCTGCAGTTGGTGGAGCTGCCGTTACAGGTGGACAGAGCCGGCAGCATCCCGAGCACAGCCGGCCTGGGGCAGAGACCCGACCCGACCCGCACTGACAGGAGAATCAACTCAGACCACAGCCGAGAAAGGCGTCAAACGACACACGGACCCGCACTCAGGGGGGCGAGACCGCTGGAGATCGGGTTTAATTGAAGCTCCACTGTTCAGAGTAACTCTTTCTCCGCCCATTCATCCCTCCCCCCCCCCCCCCTCCCTGTAGACCCCACCCCCCCATGTGACACCACCTGGGCTGAAACATTCCCACAGAGCCGACACAGTTCCCACCAACTTCTACAGATGCATCATAGAAAACTTTTTATCGGGATGCATCACAGCTTGGTTTGGGCACAGCTCCATCCAAGACAGCAAAAAATTGCAGTGAATTGTGGACGCAGCCCAGACCATCACACAAACGGGGAAATTTGCAAAGGCTACTGGGGAGACTTTAAACTAGAATGGTTGGGGCGAGGGACTCAAATAGAGAAAGCTAGTAGACAGAATGGGAGGCAGGAAGCAGAAAAGGGAAGCACTCGGACACAAGAGGAGAAAGAAGAAAAAGGAAATAAACAGAGAATAAGAGGCAGGGGGTTTCTTAAATGTGCATATTTTAATGCTAGGAGCATTGTAAGAAAGGTGGATGAGCTTAGAGTCTGGATAGACACCTGGAAGTATGATGTTGTGGCAATCAGTGAAACATGGTTGCAGGAGGGCTGTGATTGGAAACTAAATATTCCAGGATTTCGTAGCTTCAGGTGTGATAGAATTGGAGGGGCAAGAGGTGGAGGTGTTGCATTGCTAGTCAGGGAAGATATTACAGCAGTGCTTTGGCAGGATAGATTGGAGGGCTCATCTAGGGAGGCTATTTGGGTGGAACTGAGAAGTGGGAAAGGTGTAGCAACACTTATAGGGGTGTATGTTGTCCCATTCTTTAAAAAGGGTTCTAAGAGTAAACCTAGCAATTATAGACCTGTTAGTTAGACATCAGTGGTGGGCAAATTAATGGAAAAGATACTTAGAGATAATATATATAAGCATCTGGATAAACAGGGTCTGATTAGGAACAGTCAACATGGATTTGTGCCTGGAAGGTCATGTTTGACTAATCTTCTTGAATTTTTTGAAGAAGTTACTAGGGAAATTGACGAGGGTAAAGCAGTGGATGTTGTCTATATGGACTTTAGTAAGGCCTTTGACAAGGTTCCTCATGGAAGGTTGGTTAAGAAGGTTCAACTGTTGGGTATAAATGCAGGAGTAGCAAGATGGATTCAACAGTGGCTGAATGGGAGACGCCAGAGGGTAATGTGGATGGCTTGTTGTCGGGTTGGAGGCAGGTGACTAGTGGGGTGCCTCAGGGATCTGTGTTGGGTCCTTTGTTGTTTGTCATGTACATCAATGATCTGGATGAAGGTGTGGTAAATTGGATTAGTAAGTATGCAGATGATACCAAGATAGGGGTGTTGTGGATAATGAAGAGGGATTTCCAAAGTCTACAGAGTGATTTAGGCCATTTGGAAGAATGGGCTGAAAGATGGCAGATGGAGTTTAATGCTGATAAATGTGAGGTGCTACACCTTGGCAGGACAAATCAAATAGGACGTACATGGTTTCTTCTTCGGTCCTTGCAATCTCAGGATGTCGTTCTGCCAGTATCTGGCGCAGGTCACAGCTGGTCGGTCGGTTCAGCCAGGTCCTGGGGGACTGCACTGGGGGGCGTCGTCACACTCCAGTAGGTGGGACATTGTCTGTACTGCTCCACAGCTGCATGTGTCTTCTGCCTGGTAGTTCCATGCTTTCATAAGTGCTTTGCACCTCCCCTGCTCCACTCGTAATCTGTTGAGGGTCTTCCAGGTGGCCATGGGAGGTCGTGTCCGCTGGCGAGGCATTCAGTCGGAGTGATTCCTCTCTCCAGTCCAGTCGTGGGCTCGTGTGTTGAGCTGGTTCCATTCATCTTTCCAGGTGTTGGTCCTTGCTGTTTCTTTGGGTTGTCTGGAGAGGTGGGACTGTCTGCAAGAAACTGGCTCTGGATTTCAGTCGGGGTGGAGGTGCTGTGTGTCCGTGCAGGGGGTGCCTGGTATCGATCTCCTGTGCTCTCCGCTCGTCTTGGGCGACGATGGATCGTCTGATATGGGGGGGGGGGGCAATACCAGCTGGGGCGTAGAGGCACGGGACTGGCGTTGTCTTTATGCATCCCGTGATAATGCGGCAGGTGTCGTTGAGGGCTGTGTCAACCAGTTTGGTGTGGTGGGAACGGCTCCAGCTTGAGCACGCGTATTCAGCTGTGGAGAAGCACGGGGCTAGGGCAGTTGCACGGATGGTTGGTGGATCTGCGCCCCACTTTGAGTTTACCAGTTTGTGCAGGATGTTGTTGCGAGTGTTGACCTTGGCTTTGGTGTTCTGAAGGTGGGTTTTGAAAGAGAGTGTCCTGTCGAGTGTGACTCCGAGGTACACGGGGTGGAAGTGGTTGGAGAGTTTGTGGCCATCCCATGAGACGCTCAGTTGTTTTCCTGCATCTCGATTTTTAAGATGAAAGCTGTATAGTTGGGTTTTTGATGGGTTGGGTTTCAAGTGGTTGTTATTGTAGTAGGTTGTCATCTCTTGGAGGGCGCTTTCCAGGACAGACTCGATCTTCTGGAAGTTCTCCTGTTGGGTGGTGATGCAGAGGTCATCAGCATAGATGAAGCGGCGGCATTGGTGGGGGAAGTGGTTGGTCGTTGGTGTAGATGTTGAAGAGGAGGGGGCCAGTACGCTGCCTTGTGGTAGGCCATTCTTTTGGGGCTTCTTCCATTTGCTCTTCTTGTCGTTTAGTTGAACGAAGAAGCGCCTGTTGTTGAGAATGCTTTTGATGACTTGGCACAGGTCGAGGTCACCAGTCATGTCAAAAAGTTTCCTGATCATGAAGCGGTGCTGGACAGTGTCCGTAGGCAGCGGTGAGGTCTATGAAAGCTGCTCCGGTGATGAGTTTGCACTCAAAACCGTCCTCAATGTGTTGGGTGAGGTTCAGTAGCTGCCCGGCACAGGAGCGGCCAGGGCAGAAGCCAGCTTGATCTTAGTAAGCTTGGAGTCCTATAAGTGGCATAAGGCGTTGGAGTAGTAGCCTCTCGTAGAGCTTGTAGGTGATGCAGAGGAGGGAAATGGGTCTGTAGCTCTTTGGGGATGAGGGGTCCTTTCCAGGTTTGGGAATTGCGACAGTCTTTGGCCTTTCTCCATACAGGTGGGTTGGTTTCTGTGCCATGCATGAGTTCCAGCATGCTAGGAGCCAGGTCTTTGCTTTAGGTCCAAGGTGCTGTATCATTTCCGTCAGTACATCATCAATTCCTGCTGCTTTCCCAGGTTTCAGCATGCTCATTGCAGCTTCGAGTTCTTCTAGGTCGAACGGCTTGGTGAGAGCGCTGGCTGGTTGTAGGCGGTCTGTTACCGCTGTCCGGCGGTATTCTCCTGTGGGTCTGCGCCGGTTTTGGCTACGACCGTTTGCCACCAGCTGTGCTGCAACTGAGTTTGCTGTGTGTTGTGAGCGTGGGCGGTGTGGTATGGTCTTCACCGAGGCGGCGGATTGTGGCCCATGCCTTCCTGCTGTTATTGGTCATGTTGGTGTTTTCTATCAACTCCTTCCAGACTTGCCTTCGGTCCTCCCCGATTGTGTTCAACAGGATCTCTCCGAGTTCCATGGTGGTGGAGGAGAAAGGGTCATAGAATCATAGAATCATAGAAAGTAGGTGCGAGAGTAGACCACCAGGTCCGTCGAGCCCGCACCGCCATTCACTCATGGCTGAACACTAAACAGACACACTTACCCACAAACAGTAGACACAAGACACAGAACACAAGACACTACCCTCCCCTTTATACCGCTATCACCCCTCTCCACCCCAAGAACCGCGTGATCTCCTGGGGGAGGCAAAAAACCGGATAAAAACCCAGGTCCAATTCGGGAAAAAAAATCCGGGAAATTCCTCTCCGACCCCAATCCAGGCGATCGACACTTGTCCAGGAGATCACTCAGGTCTTACTATACTAACCATACCTAGGTCCATATCCCTGCCCTCTCCCCGTAGCCCCTTATCCCCTTGGCAGCTAAAAAACCCTCTATTTTTGACTTAAATATATTTAACGTTTCTGCTTCCACTGCTCCCTGGGGCAGTGAATTCCACAAACTAACCACCCTCTGGGTGAAGAAGTTCTTCCTCATCTCAGTTTTAAAAGAGCCCCCCCTCACTCTGCAACTATGTCCCCTAGTTCTAGCCTCCCCGATCATTGGGAACATCCTCGGTGCATCCACCCGATCAAGGCCCCTCACGATCTTATACGTTTCAATGAGATCGCCTCTCATTCTTCTAAACTCCAAAGAGTAGAGTCCCAGCTTACTTAACCTTTCCTCATATGTCAATCCCCTCATTGCAGGAATTAATCTTGTAAACCTTCGCTGCACTGCCTCCAGGGCTAGTACATCCTTTCTTAAGTATGGACCCCAGAACTGTACACAGTATTCCAAATGTGGTCTCACTAATACCGTGTACAGCTGCAGCAAGACCTCCGTGTTTTATACTCAATCCCCCTAGCAATAAAGGCCAAAACTCCATTGGCCTTCCTGATTGCTTGCTGCACCTGCATACTGACTTTTAGTGATTCATGTACTAATACCCCTAGATCCCTTTGCGTTGCATTACAACGCAGCTCCTCCTCATTTAGAAAATAACTTGCCCTATCATTTTTTTCCCAAAGTGAATGACTTCACATTTATTAGTATTAAATTTCATCTGCCAAGTTGTTGCCCACTCACCTAGCTTATCTATATCCTTTTGCAGACTCTTCCTATCCTCCTCATCCCCTACTTTCCCTCCCATTTTCGTATCGTCCGCAAATTTTGATATATTACACTTGGTTCCCTCCTCCAAATCATTTATATAAATTGTGAACAACTGGGGTCCCAGCACCGACCCTTGCGGAACCCCGCTAGTTACCGGTTGCCATCCCGAGTATGAACCATTTATCCCCACTCTCTGCTTCCTATTTGTTAGCCAATCCTCTACCCATGCTAATATATTACCCCCAATCCCATAATTTTTTATTTTTAGCAATAGTCTCTTATGTGGCACCTTGTCAAAAGCCTTTGGAAGTCCAAGTATACCACATCCACCGGTTCCCCTTTATCCACCCGGGTTGTTACTTCCTCAAAGAATTCGAGCAGATTCGTTAAACAGACTTCCCCTTCACAAAACCATGCTGGTTCTGTCTGATGAAGTCATGTTTATCCAAGTGCCCCGTTAGTGTTTCTTTAATAATTGTCTCTAACATTTTACCCACCACCGATGTTAGACTAACCGGTCTATAGTTACCCGCCTTCTGTTTACTTCCTTTTTTAAATATAGGTGTTACATTGGCCATTTTCCAATCCACTGGGACCGTTCCTGCCTCCAGGGAGTTTTGGAAAATTATCACCAATGCATCCACAATCCCCACCGCTATCTCCCTCAAGACCCTTGGATGTAATCCATCAGGCCCAGGGGATTTATCCTCCTTCAGTCTCATTAATTTCCCTAATACCACCTCCTTGGTGATCTTAATAGTATTTAGCTCCTCCATTCCTACCGCCCCTGTTTATCCAGCGTTGGAATATTTTTTGTGTCTTCTATGGTGAAGACTGATACAAAATACTCGTTTAATGCCTTTGCCATTTCCATGTTCCCCACCAACAACTCTCCAGTCTCACCCTCCAATGGACCAACGTTCACCTTAGCCACCCTTTTTCTTTTTATATAGCTATAAAAACTCTTACTATTAGTTTTTATGTTGTTCGCTAATTCCTTTCATAGTCTATTTTCCCCGTCTTAATTAATCTCTTAGTTACTTTTTGCTGACCTTTAAATGCTTCCCAATCCTCTACCCTCCCACTATCTCTGGCTACCTTATATGCCCTTGCCTTCAGCCGAATACTATCCTTTATAGTTTTACTGAGCCATGGCTGACTGTTCTTACCCTTACCCCTTTTTTTCTTCATAGGAATAAATTTTTCTTGAAGGTTATACAGTAGATCCTTAAACGTACACCACTGCTCATGTACCGTCTTATTCTTGAGTCCTCGTGGTATGCCCTGTGGTAGGCTTTCAGTAGATCGCTGGATGTTTCCGACAGCCCGGGGATGTACTCGGTCTGGCATCCTCTTGGTATATGTCGCCTGGCTGACCTTTTCAGCAGTTCTATGAACATGGTATAGTTGTTGGGGTGTGATGGAATGCTGGGGATGGAGTCTTCGATCTCCTGTTGGAATGACAGCCAGTCGGCCTTCCGCAGATTGAACCTTCTGCGGAAGGGGACGGTTGTTGCTTGGAGAGCGGATCTGATTGTTATGGTGATTGGCCGGTGTTGCGTATGGGGGATAGGGTCCAGGGACCTCTATTCACAGCTCTGGATGATAGTTCGCTGCTCACACAAACAGGTCTGGGTTATATCCTCGTTTCCATCTGGCACTGTGGAAAGATTTTGGCAGTTTGGCGTCATGGATCAGTGTCAGGTGTTTCGACTCGATCCAGGTTTCGACTTCATCTCCATCTTGATTGTTCACGTTCATAGCCCCACAATGAGCTATGGGCATTGAAGTCCCATGCTAATGTGGTATTTCCTCTTGCATCTGTCTGGCAGTTCAGAGTGGAGGACGGACTTTGGGGGGGTTTATACACTGATGTGACAGAGATGCTTGGGGAGGGCAAACTGTGATGGTTTCCATTGCCCTTCGGTGGTGTGGGTGCAGACCTCTTCGAATCGCAAGGTTTGGTCTGCTGAATAAAGCTGACCCATACTGTCTGTGTCGGTTCTCGGCCACCAGCTTCATTCCAGGGATGGCTGGTCGGTGTTGTGTAGGGCCGGTGTGGTTTCCTGCATGCCACTATGTCTAAGCGTTTGGCCACTGTCCGCTAGTATGTCTGCCTTGCATCTGGAGAAGCCTTCAATATTGATTGATGCGATTGACAGTGCAGGCCCCGAGGAGGGTGAGTGTCTGTGGAGTTTCGGCATCGGCATCTAGTAGATTGCTTGGTAGTTACAGATATTGGCCTACTGGTGGTAATAATATCAGATTATACCATTCAGTGTTTCCCAGGCTGCACCACGGGGAGGTTTTCTGTATTAGCAGCCCACGTACATGGTAAATGGTAGGGAATTGAAGAATAGCAGTTTGAACAGAGGGATCTGGAATACCGTGCATAGTTCCTTGAAGGTGAATCTCATATAGATAGGGTGGTAAAGAAAGCTTTGGTATGCTAGCCTTTATAAATCAGAGCATTGAGTATAGAAGCTGGGATGTAATGTTAAAATTGTACAGGCATTGGTGAGACCAAATCTGGAGTATGGGTGTACAATTTTGGTCGCCCAATTATAGGAAGGATTCAACAAAATAGAGAGAGTACAGAGGAGATTTACTAGAATGTTGCCTGGGTTTCAACAACTAAGTTACAGAGAAAGGTTGAATAAGTTAGGTCTTTATTCTCTGGAGCGCAGAAGGTTAAGGGGGGACTTGATAGAGGTCTTTAAAATGATGAGAGGGATAGACAGAGTTGATGTGGACAAGCTTTTCCCTTTGAGAATAGGGAAGATTCAAACAAGAGGACATGACTTCAGAATTAAGGGGACAGAAGTTTAGGGTAACATGAGGGGGAACTTCTTTACTCAGAGAGTGGTAGCGGTGTGGAATGAGCTTCCAGTGGAAGTGGTGGAGGCAGGTTCGTTGGTATCATTTAAAAATAAATTGGATAGGCTATGGATGAGAAGGGAATGGAGGGTTATGTATGAGTGCAGGCAGGTGGGACTAAGGGAAAAATAATTGTTCGGGCACGGACTTGTAGGGCCAAGATGGCCTGTTTCCGTGCTGTAATTGTTATATGGTTATATGTTATATGGTTTAAACCAACCTCCCTTCCATCGATTCCATCTACACCTCACGCTGGGTTTTCTCCGGGTGCTAAAGTTTCTCCCCACACTCCAAAGTCGTAAAGGCTTGTTGGTTAATTGACTTCAGTAAAGATTGTAAATTGCCCCAAGTGTGTGTAGGGTAGTGTTAGTGTGCGGGGATCATTGGTCGGCGCGGACACGATGGGCTGAAGGGCCTGTTTCCATGCTGTATTTCTAAACTAAACTAAAATTCATCAGTCTGAAGTAGGGTCTTGACCCAAAACGTCGCCCATTCCTTCTCTCCAAAAATGCTGCCTGTCCCTCTGAGTTACTCCAGCATTTTGTGTCTAAAACTAAACTTCACGCTGCCTCGGCAAGGCCAGCAGCAAAATCAAGGACCAGTCTTGTGCAGTCACTCCCTCTTCTCCCCTCTCCCATCGGACAAGAGGTACAGAAGTTTGAAAATATATACACTTTCGAGTTTAAAGGCCATGTACCAGGGAATGGTGGAAACAGATACTTGAGCAATATTTAGGAGGTATTTAGGTAAACTCATGAATCACAGGGACCAGAGAGATTATAGACTGTTACTCCAGGTTTTTGTGTCTACCTTCGGGTTAAACAAGCATATGCGTCTTTAGGGGTACACAAAAATGCTGGAGAACTAGCAGCGGGTGCAGCAGCATCTATGAGCGAAGGAAATAGGCAAACGTTTCGGGCCGAACCCTTCTTCAGACATGATGGGGGGGGTGGGGGAAAGAAAGAAGGAAAAGGGAGGAGGAGGAGGAGCCCGAGGTCGGGCGGATGGAGGGTGGGAGGAGACAGCTAGAGGGTGAAGGAAGGGGAGGAGACAGCACAGGGCTAGCCAAATTGGGAGAATTCAATGTTAATGCCATAAGGGACGCAAGGTCCCCAGAGCGGAATATGTAGGTGCTGTTCCTCAATTTCCGCTGTTGCTCACTCTGGCAATGGAGAGACCCAGGACAGAGAGGTCGGATTGGGAATGGGAGGGGGAGTTGAAGTGCTGAGCCACCGGGAGGTCAGGTGGTTATTGCGGACTGAGCGGAGGTGTTCGCGAAACGATCGCCCAACCTACGCTTGGTCTCACCGATGTAAATCGAGCTGACATCTAGAGCAGCGGATGCAGTAGATGAGGTTGGAGGAGATACAGGTGAACCTTGTCGCACCTGGAACGACTGCTTGGGACCTTGAATGGAGTCGAGGGGGGAGGTGAAGGGACAGGGTTTGCATTTCTTGCGTTGCAACGGAAAGTGCCCGGGGAGGGGGTGGTACGTGGAGGGAAGGGAAGAATTGACAAGGGAGTTGCGGAGGGGAGTCGTCTTGCTGAAGGCAGACATTGGGGGGAGATGGGAAGATGTGGCGAGTGGTGGGGTCACGTTGGAGGTGGCGAAAATGACGGAGGATTATTTGTTGTATGTGACGGCTGGTGGGGTGAAAGTTGAGGACTAGGGGGACTCTGCCCTTGTTGCGAGTGCGGGGATGGGGAGAGAGAGAGCAGTGTTGCGGGGTATGGAAGAGACCCTAGTGCGAACCTCACCTATGGTGGAGGAGGGGAACCCCCGTTCCCTGAAGGATGAGGACATGGTGTGGAACGCATCATCCTAGGAGCAGATGCGGCTTAGGCGGAGGAATTGGGAGTAGGGGATGGAGTCCTTACAGGAAGCAGGGTGGGAAGAAGTGTAGTCCAGATAGCCATGGGAGTCAGTGAGTTTATAGTGGATGTCGGTCAGAAGTCTATCACCTGCGATGGAGATAGTGAGGTCAAGGAATGGGAGGGGAAGTGTCGGAAAGAGTCCAGGTGTATGTTGAGTGCCTGATGGAAGTTGGTGGTGAAGTGGATGAAGTCAGTCAGTTGTGTGTGGGTGCAGGAGGTGGCACCAAAGCAGTCATCGATGTAACGGAGGTAGAGGTCGGGGATGGGGCCCTTGTACGTATTGAACAAGCGTTGTTCGATGTACCCGACAAAGAGGCAGGCATAGCTGGGGCCCATGTATGTGCCCATAGCTACGCCTTGTATTTGGAGGAAACGGGAGGAGTCAAACATTAAGTTATTGAGGGTAAGGACCAGCTCCGCTAGGCGGAGGAGAGTGTCAGTGGCTGGGTATAGGTTGCTCCTCTGGTCGGGGAAAAACCGGAGGGCTTTGAAGCCATCCTGGTGGGGGATGGAGGTGTAGAGTAACTGGACGTCCATGGTGCAGATGAGGAGGTGAGGGCCTAGAGAATGGAATGTGCAGAGACGACGGAGAGTGTCTGAGGTGTCTTGAACATAGGTGGGAAGGGATTTGGCCAAGGGGGATAGGATGGAGTCAAGGAATGTGGAGATGAGTTTGGTGGGGCACGAACAGGCAGAGACAATGGGTCTACCGGGACAGTCAGGTTTGTGGATTTTGGGGAGAAGGTAAAAACGGGCCGTGCGGGGCTGGGGAACGATGAGGTTGGAGGCTCGGTCGGGCAGGGCGTGGGAGTTGATGAAGTCGGTGATGGTGCTAGAGATGGTGGCCTGGTGCTCGTCAGTGGGGTCATGGTCCAGGGGTAAGTAGGAGGAGGTGACCGAGAGTTGGCGCGTGGCCTCAGCTTTGTAGAGATCGACGCGCCAGACTACCACGTCACCTCCCTTGTCGGCTGGTTTGATGACCCAATCTGGGTTGTTGCAGAGTGATTCGATGGCGGTGCCTTCAGGGGGGGAGAGATTGGAGTGAGACGGGAGTGGAGATGTTGAGGCTGTTGACGTTGCAACGGCAGTTTTGGATAAAGAGTTCCAAAGCCGGGAGGTCACGAGGGGGGGTTCCACGAGGAGGGGGTGTGTTGGAGAGGGGGTGCGTTGGAGAGGGGGTGCATTGGAGACAGAAAAAGGGGTCATCAATGGGGGGCGAGGACTCCTTCCCATGGAAGTGCGCTGTGAGGCGGAGGCGACGGTAGAAGAGCTCATACGCAGTTTTTAGTTTAGTTTAGAGATACAGCGCAGAAACAGGCCCTTTTGTCCCACCGGGTCTGCACTGACCAGCGATCCCAGCACATTAACACTATCCTATATCCACTAGGGACAATTTTTACATTTACCAAGTCAATTAACCTACAAATCTGCACGTCTTTGGACTGTGGGAGAAAACCGAAGATTTCGGAGAAAACCCACGCATGTCATGGGGAGAACGGAGAGACAGCACCCGTAGTCAGGATCGAACTCGGGTCTCCGGCACTGCATTCGCTGTAAGGCAGCAACTCTACTGCTGCACTACGGTTCCTTTAGACTTCATGCCATTAGTTGTGATTAATTTAATTTGGCATCATGTTGAGCACCGATATCCTTTAAAACCGAAATCCTTTAAAATCGAGATGAGAAAAACTTTTTTCACACAGAGAGTGGTGAATCTCTGGAACTCTCTGCCACAGAGGGTAGTTGAGGCCAGTTCATTGGCTATATTTAAGAGGGAGTTAGATGTGGCCCTTGTGGCTAAGGGGATCAGAGGGTATGGAGAGAAGGCAGGGATGGGATACTGAGTTGGGTGATCAGCCATGATCATATTGAATGGCGGTGCAGGCTCGAAGGGCCGAATGGCCTACTCCTGCACCTAATTTCTATGTTTCTTTGTTTCTATGTTTCTGTGATATTGTTGGTTGAAAGGCCTGTTCCTGTACAGCTGTACTCTTCTATGTCCTTTGTGATGAATGAGAGATCACTACACTTAATTATGTGTTTTTTGAGATTATCGGGTTGTTTTACTCTGATATTAACAAGTCTCTGCACCCATGGGCTAGGCATTATTGGCACTGATTGGGGATGATCAGCCAAGATCACATTGAATGGCAGTGCTGGCTCGAAGGGCCGAGTGAAAGTCACTTAAACTTAAACTGTAAAATAATTCCAAAGACACAAGCCTCAGTCAAAAGTCTATACTAAACATCAAGGTGGGTGAAGGAAGGATGCAGAAACTTGAGTGGACTGTGGTTCACTCAAGCACCTGCTAGCACCCCTCTCAAGGAATACAAAGAAGTACAAGCATTTTTATACAGAGTAAAACAGTCCGAAGCGCATGTTTCATATTTTCCCTTTAGGTAGATAAAAGAATATGGTTCCTTTAATTGTGCATGGGAGTTAAGCAGGAGTATTTAGGGAGTTAGGCAGCTGCTATGAAAGAAGGCACCATTGTGTGATAAGGAAACCGCTGCAAGATGTCAGTTCCGACAGTGGAATGTCCAAACTCTGAGAAGCAGTTCTTATCTGTTTCTCTAGTAGCGCAAAGGTCGGTCTACAACAGCCTGTTTTCTAATATACTAGCACGTTAAACTTAAAATAAGCTAAAATAAAATGGCTGCTACCGCATTAACCCTTATGGCCTACTCCTGCACCTATTGCCTATTGGCATGGTGGTTGTTTCTGGTACAAATGTGACTTGTGAGTAAAACAGTAACGTGACTTGTCACATGACAAAATATTCATTCAAACGCCTCCCTGCAGGTTTCAACTTCCAGCCTTTGCATCTGCAACTTACAGATTCAACTCCATAGTCACTAGTTTTGGTAAGAACCGATCAAGATAAATAGCCACTGTCACTTTCTGTATTTAATTTAAAATCGAGCGATCTAATGTGGTGTACGCAATGTTTAGCGTGCTACCAAAATCTAAAACCACGGGGGAATAGAATAGAATAGAATAGAATGCCATTTATTGTCATTCAAACAGACAAGGTTCGAATGAAATTTCATTCCTGTCGTCATAACATCAAAAAAAACAAGACACACAATTAACACAATTTGCACAAACATCCATCACAGTGAATCTCCAAACACCTCCTCACTGTGATGCCCAGGAAGGTAGACTGTCTTTTAAATCACTTAGCATACCTTTCTTTACAGGCCCCTGCATGTCCGTTTAACTATTTCTCAAAGATTTCAACAATTTCTGAATTAAATCAGCAATTACCGGAAAGGATTTTTTGATCCTTGGGCAGGGCATTCTTTTAGAGTCAGACAGCAGGTTAAATGTTTGTGTGCTTGTGTTCCCAGCGAGGCGGGATGCTGAGTGGGCAGAATGCGATTCTGCAATGTAATCCACATTCTGCAACAACCCCGCAGGTAATCTGCACCGTTGGGTGGAATCAGACCTGAGCCCAGAAATGGGGATGATCCGGTGAAGCCAAGTGTTTTGTGATGATTAATTGGTAAATTCCTTCAAGCCACATCGAGGTTATTTCTTGGAATGTGTAGGAAGGAACTACAGATTGCTGGTTTAAACCAAAGATAAACAAAAAATGCCAGTGTAACTCAGGCAGCATCTCAGGAATGAGTAATTCCTTCTCTCCAGGGTCCAAGTCCATAACTCCTGAAGGTAGCAACACATGGAGATACAGCGGTAAAGAAGGCATGTGGATGTTTGTCTTCATTGGTCAGGGCATTGAGAATAAAAGTTAAGAATTCATAGAAACATAGAAATTAGGTGCAGGAGTAGGCCATTCGGCCCTTCGAGCCTGCACCGCCATTCAATATGATCATGGCTGATCATCCAACTCAGTATCCCGTACCTGCCTTCTCTCCATACCCTCTGATCCCCTTAGCTACAAGGGCCACATCTAACTCCCTCTTAAATATAGCCAATGAACTGGCCTCGACTACCTTCTGTGGCAGGGAGTTCCAGAGATTCACTACTCTCTGTGTGAAAAAAGTTCTTCTCATCTCGGTTTTAAAGGATTTCCCCCTTATCCTTAAGCTGTGACCCCTTGTCCTGGACTTCCCCAACATCGGGAGCAATCTTCCTGCATCTAGCCTGTCCAACCCCTTAAGAATTTTGTAAGTTTCTATAAGATCCCCTCTCAATCTCCTAAATTCTAGAGAGTATAAACCAAGTCTATCCAGTCTTTCTTCATAAGACAGTCCTGACATCCCAGGAATCAGTCTGGTGAACCTTCTCTGCACTCCCTCTATGGCAATAATGTCCTTCCTCAGATTTGGAGACCAAAACTGTACGCAATACTCCAGGTGTGGTCTCACCAAGACCCTGTACAACTGCAGTAGAACCTCCCTGCTCCTATACTCAAATCCTTTTGCTATGAAAGCTAACATACCATTCGCTTTCTTCACTGCCTGCTGCACCTGCATGCCCACTTTCAATGACTGGTGTACCATGACACCCAGGTCTCGCTGCATCTCCCCTTTTCCTAGTCGGCCACCATTTAGATAATAGTCTGCTTTCCTGTTTTTGCCACCAAAATGGATAACCTCACATTTATCCACATTATACTGCATCTGCCAAACATTTGCCCACTCACCCAGCCTATCCAAGTCACCTTGCAGTCTCCTAGCATCCTCCTCACAGCTAACACTGCCCCCCAGCTTAGTGTCATCCGCAAACTTGGAGATATTGCCTTCAATTCCCTCATCCAGATCATTAATATATATTGTAAATAGCTGGGGTCCCAGCACTGAGCCTTGCGGTACCCCACTAGTCACTGCCTGCCATTGTGAAAAGGACCCGTTTACTCCTACTCTTTGCTTCCTGTTTGCCAGCCAGTTCTCTATCCACATCAATACTGAACCCCCAATGCCGTGTGCTTTAAGTTTGTAATACTAATCTCTTATGTGGGACCTTGTCGAAAGCCTTCTGGAAGTCCAGATACACCACATCCACTGGTTCTCCCCTATCCACGCTACTAGTTACATCCTCGAAAAATTCTATAAGATTCGTCAGACATGATTTACCTTTGTAAATCCATGCTGACTTTGTCCAATGATTTCACCACTTTCCAAATGTGCTGCTATCCCATCTTTAATAACTGACTCTAGCAGTTTCCCCACTACCGATGTTAGACTAACTGGTCTGTAATTCCCCGTTTTCTCTCTCCCTCCCTTCTTAAAAAGTGGGGTTACGTTTGCTACCCGCCAATCCTCAGGAACTACTCCAGAATCTAAAGAGTTTTGAAAGATTATTACTAATGCATCCACTATTTCTGGAGCTACTTCCTTAAGTACTCTGGGATGCAGCCTATCTGGCCCTGGGGATTTATCGGCCTTTAATCCATTTCAATTTACCCAACACCACTTCCCGGCTAACCTGGATTTCACTCAATTCCTCCAACTCCTTTGACCCCGCGTCCCTGCTATTTCCGGCAGATTATTTAGTCTTCCTTAGTGAAGACGGAACCAAAGTAGTTATTCAATTGGTCGCCATATCCTTGTTCCCCATGATCAACTCACCTGTTTCTGACTGCAAGGGACCTACATTTGTTTTAAC